>NC_090757.1:2681506-2934006 GCF_036898095.1 Palaemon carinicauda
GCTGCGAATAATAAACTCCCCTCAGAAAATTCCAGCTTCAAAGGATGTGGGGTTATAATTTAGATTGTTCTGTTTAATGTGTATATAAAAGTACTTCACTTACTGAGGATTTCTTCCAGTACTATTTGGTTAGTTCTTTTTGTTATTGATAACTAGAGATCATTCATATTCTTATTGTTGTACAATTGAACTTGCAATTCGTGTATTCTTTACGTGAATAACAAATTCATTTTCAAAAAAATGCTGCCGAATCTTATGGAAAGTTCGAATTGAAAATTATGCATTGCTACCTATATTGTGATTTTATTAGCAGCTATTGTCTGGTCCTCCATGGTCCTAGCTTGGATGAAGAGGGGGCTTGGGCACCTGATCATATGTATATATAGTCAGTCTCTGGCACATTATCCTGCTTGCTAGGGCAATGTTACTGTCCCTTACTTCTTCCTTTCTTGATCGGCCTTTAAACCTTATATTAATGATTTAAATTCAGTTATTCAAGGATGGAATCTAAACATTAGTGTTTAGCACATCATCAAATGTACCTAATAATATGCATTTTGAGTGTTTCTCTGCTGCCTTGTAATAAAAAATAATAATCTTTAGGCTATTCCATAAGATATCTTGAATATGGTGCTTGGTCCTGTTGGGTGGCACAAGTCATTGTTGTAAGGTGAGCCTTGAGGCCCACCATTCTTTCAAGTTGATCCCATCAGAACATACTTGCTGAATCACCAGACCAGATCCAGTTGAGCAGTGTATTACTGAACCAAGCATCTTTTCACCACTCTTCCTAATCCAACCTAACCTAACCTAAATGTTTCTAGCTTACATTTTCTTCCTCACATTCTATTTTTTTTCTTATATTTTTTGTGGGTTGCTATTAGGGGCTGTTGGACAGCTTGTGTTCTACGTTTAGTTGTACATAGGGAAATAATCGTGTAACAATATATATATATATATATATATATATATATATATATATATATATATATATATATATATATATATATATATATATATATGAGAAGTTTATTTCATGGAAGATTACTAAGCAAGTTCATTGAGTTTTGACCTGTCAGTAAAAGTCTGTACACACTTTTAACTTTCCCACTACAAAACTTTCAAGTTTTCATATATCTCACATTTTTCTAACATTTCTTAGCTTTTACATGCTAACTGGTTATCATCTGCAAACATCTGTCTATCTGCAGTCACTACCTTTCTTAACCTAAAAAGTTACACGAAAATCCCAAGTCCATTCCTTGTTTAACATCCTCGCAGATATAACATAACTGCTTGTGCCCGAATTTTACACCAAAACAATTGCTCTCCTGGCCTCATGCTGTACCACGTCTTTTTTTTTTTTTTTTTTTTATTTCAGGATGCCAGAAAACGCCATAATTACTCATCAATTTAAAGTATGTACAATAACCCACCAAGTTATCAGAACCGGGCGTCCAAAATACTTAAAAGAATTGCTACACATTGCGCAGCCAACAAATCGTGTCGATACGAGAATAGTTACAGATGGCTTCAAACTGTTGGAACCTAGATATATGTCTACTTTAGGCTCCAGAGCCTTTAAATATGCGGCCCCGAGATTATAATAAGCTCCCACGAAACATTCAAATGATTGAAGACATTAAGGCTACCAAGAGGAAGCTGAAGACTTTCTTATTTCATGAATCTTTTGATAGTGAGGATTTAACGGTAAATGAACAGTATATGATATGAAATGTTAAATACTCCGAACGAACAAGGTAAAACGACAGTGGAGGTCCTGTAGAGAGTGGGGTTCCCCTGTTGTATGGGACCGGAAAAGTAGCCATCAAAGTAAAGTAAGTAAAGTAAACTGTTTCCTGCACTATGACTCCTCAATTCCTCATATTGTATTATCATCTGTTCTGCCATGTTTTCTTTTATAGTATGTATGCCTCGCACAGATATACCCTTTTACTTCGAAACTTGTCTGTCAACTTTAAATTACATAAAGGTGTCTTGATGCTGTTCAATTTATCTAAACTCTTAATTCTCTTTTCATATCAGTTCAATTATCGGTCTTGCTTTTTCAATTAACAACATAACACACATGGTATGCTAAGTTCTCCTCCAAGATAATTTAGTCACCTTTTTCATATGATTAAAAATTTATCATATTTAGTTTTTTAAGCATTCCTTTTTGGGGACATAAATGTTTCAATTGCAGATTATAATATATTAATTTTTTATTGTTGGTAAAGATTTCCAAAATACTCACAGTATCAGTCCAGTAACTGCGAACACTGTCACTGCACCTTTCCATTCATATTTTTTTTTTATATATATAAAAATCTATTTGTCTATTTGCTTATGCACCTTCCTCTCTTCTCAACAACTTTCCTTTCTCCCAAAACATTTTTGCTTACATTCCCATCCCTTTTTTTGTACTTCTTCCCTATGCTCTCTTACTTTCAATGTGATTACCATGATAGTTCAAGTAATTCTATTTAAAAAATTTCAAATGATAATGTAGGTACTAATGCCAATGTTGCTCAAAATAGCACTTATAGGGAATATTTTCTACAGAAATATCACCATTTCCATTCTTTATTGTTTTAATTTTCATCCTTACATCTTAAACAGCAACTTTCACATACATTACCAAATATCGCTGAACCTCTTCTCTATTCGTGGTATATTGTGAACCCTACAATAATGAACTAAAAATCCTCGCAAGGTTGCATTGTATTGAAACCATTGCTGTTCATTACAAAAAGAAAATACAGATAATGTGAGATACACAATTTATATCTTCCACTATAACAGGATCATAAATCTTTTTCTCAGCATTTACGACTCAGACACATATATATTTTTATTTATTTTTCACCTTTTTTGTGTGCTACTTTTTTATCTGCTACTTAGGCCATAAAAGTGTTTATCCTATCATTCCCCGACAAAACCTTCTCCGCTACTCTGCTGTTATACTACCTATTTTTCACTATCATACAGTAATTTCTTTACTCCACCATACTCTTGCCTTTCTTTATGAGTATAATTGGAAATAAATATAGCACCAACAAAACCAAGATACTATTTCACCTTCAAGTATTGTAAGTACAGTAGTTGAACATCCTTACTGTCTCATCATGACAGCATGTTTCCCAATTTCGACATGCCTAGTTTATAAACAGATTTAAGAGGTATTGTTAATAGCAACAAATTCAAATGTTTTAGATTAGAAAAAAAAAAAACCCTTTAGCATTGCCCAAGGAATTCTAATAACTCCAATATTTTAAATACCATCTTTTATTTTTTAGGGGTATTTACCCACGTTTTAAAAAGAATTATTTTCTAGTCTTTAACATTATAAAAATCATTGATTAGGAGACTCTAGAACCAATGGAAATCACATGAGTTGAAACTTGACTTATTTGGTATATTAGTATAAAGAAAAATGTCATGGAAAGAGCACTGCATGGGCATAAGTGATTAGTACTCTGGAACTAGGATATTTCAGATTTCTAAGCTTTGCAGTCAGAATTGTTAGTTATCCAAGGTCACACTTAGGAAAAACATCACCTTACACAGAGCAAGAAGTTATAGAAAAGAAAATTTATATACATTTTTTTTTAGACTGGCTCATGATACTGTACACTGATAAGAATCCTGAGGTTATCAACTTGTATTCCTAGAACCTCAAGGAAAACTCCGGAAAGATTAACAAACTTTGAAGCTGGTTTGTAAACCAGTTCTAAGAGAGGGACATACAGGTTTGCTTATGTATGTACACAAAATATACAGGTACTCCCATTAACAACGGGTTTTCATTCCGGTGTCCCAATCGTTAAGCGAGTTATTCTTTTCATTTAGACTAATGGTGTTAATTTTTAGTCAAAGAAGTCTTATTCATTGTATTAGCCATTGATTTCAAGGTTTTCAAAACTTTGGCTAGGCTATATTATCAGCACTTAATAGCCTTTCTCCTGTTCTAGCAATAGCCTTTTTCCTCAATAATCTTGTCCAAAACATTGATAAAGTTTTCTGCTGCTTCTCTATCTGCACTTGCTGCTTTACCATGAATAGCCTACTAATGTTGTGCAAACTAAATGGTTGACGAAAGCACTGGAACCAACTGTAGCTTGCCGTGAATTTTTTCATGCATACTTCTCCTTCATGTGGTTTGAGGATGTTGAAGATACTGAGCGCCTTACTTTGAATTATATCAAGGCTAATAGGCATTTGTTTATTTTGTCATCAAACCAAATGGTCAATCATTTTTCCATCTCATGTATGAGATCTTTTCAATGCCTTGTCAAAGTACAGCATGTGTTAGGATAGGAAATGAAGTGAGTGATTGGTTTCCGGTGAGAGTGGGGCTGGGACAGGGATGTGTGATGTCGCCGTGGTTGTTTAACTTGTATGTTGATGGAGTGGTGAGAGGGGTGAATGCTCGAGTGCTTGGACGAGGATTAAAACTGGTAGATGAGAATGACCATGAATGGGAGGTAAATCAGTTGTTGTTTGCTGATGATACTGTACTGGTTGCAGACGCGGAAGAGAAGCTTGGCAAATTAGTGACAGAATTTGGAAGGGTGTGTGAGAGAAGGAAGTTGAGAGTTAAAGTGGGTAAGAGTAAGGTTATGAGATGTACGAGAAGAGAAGGTGGTGCAAGGTTGAATGTCATGTTGAATGGAGAGTTACTTGAGGAGGTGGATCAGTTTAAGTACTTGGGGGTCTGTTGTTGCAGCAAATGGTGGAGTGGAAGCAGATGTACGTCAAAGAGTGAATGAAGGGTGCAAAGTGTTGGGGGCAGTTAAGGGAGTAGTAAAAAATAGAGGGTTGGGCATGAATGTAGAGAGAGTTCTGTATGAGAAAGTGATTGTACCAACTGTGTTGTATAGATCGGAGTTGTGGGAAATGAAAGTGACGGAGAGACAGAAATTGAATGTGTTTGAGATGAAGTGTCTAAGGAGTATGGCTGGTGTATCTCATGTAGATAGAGTTAAGAACGAAGTGGTGAGGGTGAGAACGGGTGTAAGAAATGAGTTAGCAGCTATAGTGGATATGAATGTGTTGAGGTGGTTTGGCCATGTTGAGAGAATGGAAAATGGCTGTCTGCTAAAGAAGGTGCTGAATGCAAGAGTTGATGGGAGAAGTAAAAGAGGAAGGCCAAGGTTTGGGTGGATGGATGGAGTGAAGAAAGCTCTGGGTGATAGGAAGATAGATGTGAGAGAGGCAGGAGAGTGTGCTAGAAATAGGAATGAATGGCGAGCGATTGTGACGCAGTTTCAGTAGGCCCTGCTGCTTCCTCCGGTGCCTTAGATGACCGCGAAGGTAGCAGCAGTAGGGGATTGAGCGTTATGAAGCTTCATCTGTGGTGGAAAACGGGGGAGGGTGGGCTGTGGCAACCTAGCAGTACCAGCCGAACTCGGTTGAGTCCCTTGTCAGGCTGGGAGGAATGTAGAGATGAGAGGTCCCCTTTTCTGTTTCATTTGTTTGATGTTGGATAACCCCCAAAATTGGGGGAAGTGCCTTGGTATATGTATGTATCAAAGTACAGTATTGTATCCCATTGTAGTCTTGTCCTTCTCCACCCATTCTTTGTCCTTTAAGATGGTAGATATCGTAGAATGCACTAAGCCCATACTATTAGCAATTGTTTGAACTTTCACACCTTCTTCATGTTGCTTGATCTTAAGCTTTATGTTGATTTTGATAGATTGCCTTTGCTTCTTAACAAGATCCTTGAGAAGTGTACTCATTCTTTTTTCCGAGATCTTGAGTATCGAAAGCAAAAATAAAAAAAAATACTACACAACCTATCGCGACTGGACGATGCACATGAAAGACCATATGAGGAGTGAGATAGAAGCTGTACTGCCAGATGCCTCAGCCCAAGTTATCATACACAACTATATAAAGTTACACTCATGACTGTACAGCCACTGCACTTCATGTGCATCGGAACTTAGAGAGATTTTTATTAAACGAATATCAGACTAGTCGTAAAGCCATCATAACTCCAAGTTGTCGTCAAACAAGTAGGTTATCAAGTAGAGTGTACCTGTATAATCATACATGTAACACCACTCGGGTACTTCTATTATTTATAAAGCATTCCTGAAATTTATTTACTATATACTATGTTTTTTTCTGCCACTGGTTAACTGTTCTAACCTTTCCTGATTTGTAAGTAGTATGTTGGCCAAGGCACAAGCCACCCGTTGAGATACTGCCACAAGAGAAATATTGAGTCCTTCCACTGGCCATAGAGTACTACATTGGATCCCTTTCTGATTACAGCTCTTTTTTTTTTTTCTTTTTTTTTGCCTACACATACACTGAATATTTTGGCCCATTCTTTACACATTCTCCTCTTTCCTCATACATTTTAACAAGCTAAAATAACCAAAAAATTCTTCACTCAAGGGGGTTTACTGCTGTACTGTAAACGTTCCGGGGCTACTTTCTTCTTCGTAGGGGTAGAAGAGACTCTTTAGCTAAATGGTAAAAAGCTCTTCAGGAGGATACTCCTAAATCAAACCATTGTTCTCTAGTTTTGGATAGTGCCATAGCTTCTGTACCATGGTCGTCCACTCTCTTTGGTTAGAATTTTCTTGCTTGATGGTACACTCAGGAATACTATTCTATCTGTTTCCTTATTTCCTTTCCTCACTGGGCTATTTTCCCTATTGGAGAACTTTTCCAACTACAGTATGCTAACTCCATTTCACAGCTGTTATTATGTCCTAAGATATTGTGTTGTGATTAGTCAAGCTAAAAGCTTTAAAGGTTTAAAGGCTACTCCTGAATGGCAGAGGCAAAGAACAGTGACAATGACCTTGCCCTAGCTAGCAGGACAATACCCTAGACTGACCATATATACATATGATCAGCACCCAAGCCCCCTCTCCACCCAAGGTAGAAGAGGGAGGACCAGGCAATGGCTGCTGATGACTCAGAAGCTGGTGAACCTATAGGCTCTACCAAAACCCCCATCATTAGTTCACAAGGCTGGTGAGCTTGCAAACACTACAAGAAACCATCAACACTGAGTGGGACTTGAACCCTGGTCCGGCGATCGTCAGGCAGAGACATTTCCAATAGGCAACCACACCTGGAAGTGTCTTTCCTGTAGTAATAGTAATAACAATCTTCTTATGGAAAGCTAATTCACATGTGTCAGCAGCTGGAGTTATTTGAAAGAGCAAGCGAAAAGGTTAGACAGTGAACCAGCTCCAGATACTATTATCAAACATTGTTCAGCATAGATCAGTGTCTTGCCTCCACATGCATCGAATTAGATTTAAGAATTTGAGCCAAATACCTGGCATTAGCGTTTGGGAGACCATTCAGCATTGTGTATAACAATGGAAAACCCCACAGTTGCAGAATGAAGGAAAAGTTAAGAGGCTGTACAGCAAGCTGGAAGAAAGGAAGTATGAATGGAGGTATATCAAAGGCTAGAAGGTGAGTGCAACTAGGGGCTGAAAGGATGCTGCAAAGACATTTTAGTGATACCTACAGTGCACCACTGGAGGTGCATTTATGGAGCACATATATCAAAAACTTAATGCTAACAGTCTAGTTCAATCAAGTTAAATTGAACAAGTTGATGCTTTATTTAATGTATGCAAAAAGTTTAGTTTCATATCAAACACCAACTATAATCTGGGGTAGGACCCCAGTGAATTGGTGAAGCTTTATGATGGAGGACAGATAAAAACCTGAGTATTTTAATTTTCTCTCAGAGAAAATATGTAAAGATTGAGTCACATGCCCTCTCATCATGCAAAAGATGCCATCAAAAAACACAGTAAATCTAGAATCTATATCTCTGTTGTTATTAGGAGTTAGATATGAGGTTATGTATGCTTATAAGGGCTGCAGTTGTAAAAGGGAGCAAGTATCTCGCCACCGAAACTTGTCATTGCAGTGAGTACACTACTGCTGGTACAAGAGCTTGGTTTTCATGACACGTTTTGGTTGATGGATTCCAGTGCATGATGTAATGTCTGCAATAAGTGAGAAAACAAGTGGTTTGCTTAACTTCCATGTATTCACTGTGCTTGCATTTTGTGGTAAAGTAAAGAAATCTGGATGTTAGACAAGTAATAAATTACCAAAAGATGGGCACAATGCTGATCTTCAGTTGCTCTGGTGATTTTGAGGCAAGAGATCATATAATTCGTTTCCACAAATCTAAGCATCTCTCAAGGAACATAAAGTTGGTAATCTACCAGGCTGGGATCATTTGGGAACAAGCAACATCATCCAACATCTAACCAAGAAAACAGTGGTCCAGCCAATTGGAAACTGGAAAAGAATAAATATGTCAAATACAGTACACTGGACAACACTTTCACCAATTGCTGCATGCTGTCAAGATTTGATGAAATGTACCTGTAAGATTGTAATTGGAGATATAAATATTTCAACTCTTCCACACTGCACTCTCCAGCTATATGTGAAGCAGCAATAATGAAAGCATGACCAAGATGGACTTCGTTTAAGTCTTTACAGTACCCTATGCAGTAAGCCTTAATGGTGGGACGGCTATTTCCTTAATCAGGACTTCTGGAAAAAGGCACTTGGAAAGAGGAGCAAAGAGAAGCTCAGATCTCTGGCACGGTGTAACTCCAGCAGAAAGGAATGAGCAGAGATTTTCTCGCTTTTTTAGGACTCCGGACACAAATGATGCAGCAAGCTCATTAGACCCATCACGTACGGCCTTGTCCATGCAGGACATAATGAGCAAGGAAGTCTCTTTATCTGTCGAAGAGATCTTCCTGCTTAGGGCTCCTAGACACCAGTCTAAGAAGTTAAAAACTTCGAAGGCCCTAAAGATTCCTTTCAAAAGGTGGTCCAGGTCCGAAGATGACCAACATATCTTTGAGCGTCTCATGGCAAGGCGTCGGGGAGAGTCTACAAGACTTGAGAAGTCGCCCTGGGCAGAGGCAGGAACTCCCAAGCCGAGAACTTCTCCCGTGGCATACCAGACGCTCGATCTAGAAGAGAGTCTAGCAGGGGGAAAAGCAAAGGCTGTCTTCCCTAAACTCTTCTTGGACTGCAACCATTCTCTTATCACCCGCAAAGCTCTCTTGGACGAGCGCGCGAGGACGAGTCTAGTAAAGGCAGGAGTGGTAGACGGCATGCCTAAAACAAACTCTGAAGGCGGAGAACGAGGAGCCACAGAAACAAACTGGTCAGGAAACAGCTCTTTGAAAATGGCCAAAACTTTCCTAAAGTCCAAAGAGGGTTGAGTAGACTTAGGCTCGTCCAATTCTGATTGTGGTTCATCTATATGTGCAGCAACATCATCATCAGAAAGTTCCTCATCCGACAACTGATGAGGAAACGGCAACGGAGTGGGTAACGGCTGGTTCGCTGAGTCCGGTCGCACTGGTGCATGCGTGACTGAGCCGGACGCAACGTCATGGAACTGCTGCCCAGTCTGTGAGCTGGCAACAATCATGGTAGCGCGGGGACGCACAGCGTCTACTCCAGACTGTCTAGACTGATGTGGGTACGCAGTGGAAACCACACTGGGTTGCGGAGGTTGACGCACCGCGTCAAAACAAAGCAACTCTGACGGTTGTTGAACATCCAGAACGTCAACGGCAACCTCCGTGCGTCGCTTAACGTCAACATGCGGCTGGCAGATCAAACTGGAACGCATGGGTGGAGGAACTCTCTCAACTGGTGTGTGTGAGAAGGTTACCTCCGCGTCCACAGGACGCACAACCGATCGCGTGGAGGGTTGTAGGCTAGGTACTGCACTAGCTGGTACGGCAGCAACCTTCTCCACACGAAAGTCCTGCATCAGAGACGTAAGTTTAGACTGCATGTCTTGCAGTAGAGACCACTTAGGGTCTACGGGAGCAGGTGCGGCGACAGACGGTGTAACTGTCTGAAGTGGTACCGCTTTGCCTCTCTTAGGCGGTGAGCAGTCATCGGATGACGGCAACGAGTCCGAACTGACCCAGTGGCTACAACCGGGCCGTTGGACTTGTGCTGAAGGGACCGACTTGCGTTTTAACGGTCGCGAGACCTTGGTCCAAAGTTTCTTGCGAGAAACACCTTCAGAAGACGAGGTATAAATGGGCTCTCTCGTCTTAGTTAGGTAGGGGCGATCTTGGGTAGATACGCCCGATACCACGGAGGGAACGTCTGTTCGCTGATTAAAGCCTCTCGAACCCATGCGTCGTACGACATTGCTTCTCCCCTGGACTTGGGAGCTTGCAAGAGGTCCCGGACTAGGAGGACGACAGGCACGAACAGACGAACCCTCAAGCGCAACACTGTCCACAACACTATCACTTGGCACTTTAGCACTTCCCACTGCACTTTGGCACTTAAGCTCCTTCACATCCGCCATGAGCTGATTACGGTCACTAGCAAGGGACTCAACTCTCTCACCCAGAGCCTGGATGGCACGCATCATATCAGCCATCGATGGTTCCTGAGTGCCAGGAGGGGGGTTAGGAGCAACCACTACAGGGGAAGGAATAGGTTGTGGGGCGTGAGGAGAGGATATATCAATAGAACGAGAAGAACTTCTCCTAACTCTATCTCTCTCTAGCCTACGTGTGTACTTTTGAAATTCGATAAAATCGAATTCCGAAAGGCCAACGCACTCCTCACACCGATCTTCCAATTGACAGGTTTTATCCCGACAATTGGAACAAACAGTGTGAGGGTCGATAGAAGCCTTCGGAAGACGCCTAGAACAGTCCCTAGCATTGCATTTCCTAAATTTGGGGACTTGTGAAGGGTCAGCCATTTTGAATTGGTCAAGGGAAATTCCAAAAAACGATCAAAAAGTCATCAACAAAGAATCCGTTATCAAAAAGAGTTCAAGGATTTGTGTGAAGAAAAACCCTGCACAGCGAAAGCTCAAAACTAGAATATAGTACTTCACCAATTAGATGTGAAAAACTCCAGTTTAGCAACAGCGAGTAAAGTACGTCTTGCCGACACGGCGACAGAGAGAAAATTGAGTCTTTGTTTACATTGAGAACTGGGTATCTGGTCGACAGATGGCGCTGTTGGGCACACCCGCAACCTGTGTAGCGATCGCTGGCGAGTTTTTACCGTAGAGTTGTCTGTCGAGCAACAGAGTTGCAGCTATATAATCACCGGCTAAGTTAAATATTGAAAAATAAATATTTCAACTCTTCCACACTGCACTCTCCAGCTATATGTGAAGCAGCAATAATGAAAGCATGACCAAGATGGACTTCGTTTAAGTCTTTACAGTACCCTATGCAGTAAGCCTTAATGGTGGGACATTGTGGGATGTGTATACTTCTGTTCCAATATTGTAAATAAATACTCAACTTTTCCCTGTAATAAAAGAGAACAGTTAAATCTGTATATTTACAGCATATAAATGTAGAAAAAAAAAAAACCAGACTGCCTCTTCAATATAAAGGGTTTGTTTAGGTAAATAAAATCATAGAGAAATTGAGAATTTATAAAACATAACAATACAGTGCCATGAATGTCTTACAAACATCCACAATCACAGAGAAAAAATATCACCTCTATTCATAGCAGTTACTAAAATATACCTGCACTCTTATATCTTAACAATTTAACTTATTGCTAATAATATTAAATAGTGGAATGTACTTAAAATCAATTGGACAGATCTTTTAAATATTATTTTGCAGATCCTTTAATGAAAATCCCATTACAAAACAGGATACCTGAAAAAGAAAAAAAAGTATATTAATAATGTGTGTTCTTCGTTAATGACAGTATTTTTTTTCAATATTAATCTTACCCGATAATCATGTAGCTGTCAACTCCGTTGCCCGACAGAATTCTACGGAAGGGATACGCCAGCGATCGCTATACAAGAGGGGGGTGTACTCACAAGCGCCACCTGTGGCCAGGTACTGCAGTACTTCTTGTTGACACCACCTCAATTTTTCCTCTGTCGTGCCTCCGGCTAGACCTACATGGATACGCTGTTGATTCTGGAGTTTTTTGCTCACAATTTGGTGATGTATTTGCTCTAGAGTTTAGCTTTCGCTATTCAGAAGTTTTATCATTAGCTTAGCTAGCTTTTGGAATTAATTTGATTAATTATGGTGACGAAGAGAGTATTAACTCTCTTTCACTTTTAAATGGCCGACCCTTCCCTTAGACGGAAGTGTTGGTGTCTAAGAGAGTATAGACTCTCTTTCTTAATTTTGCTTAACAAAAGTTATAGATTTATTTTATATCTCTCCGCCTTTTATAGGCCTCTTCGATTAACTTCCTTTTATTATAAACTTATTAAAATTAATTTTTATATTTGTTTATATTCGACCTTTCCTAATAGTAGGCGGTCTTTTCTTGGTACCGAAGTTAATTAACATTGAGCCCGTCATTTCGGTTTTACCTGTTAACATATTATGCTATTTTAATGTTTTTGAAAGAATTTCTTTGATAGTCTCGTACTGTTTTCAAAGTTGAACTAACGTTTTGTTTTGTCTCTGCAGTTGTTGACGTTCAGTACGTTCAACTTGCGCTCTATCGTTACGATAGAGAGAGAATTTTCACGGTGTCACGTTGCAGTAAGAGTAACCGTTTCTAGCGTTTTGTTCATTCTTTCTTAGCTTAATGGTTTTAATTCTAATAAAGGAACTTTTTATTTGGGAAATATTTCAGTTTTTTCCTTTAACAATAATATGTTTTAACGATATATATGATTGGGCTCTTCTCTCAGGTTCTAAGTCAAGAGAGAGAGAGAGAGAGAGATAGAGACGGAGGGAGAGAGAGCTGGATAAACGTTTCGTTCAAGCGAGTAACGTTGTTATCGTTTTTGCTCTTCTCCCTAGTCTCTTTAGGGGAAGAAGGTAAACGTTTCTAGAGTTTTATTCTTGTTCTCAAGCTTTATGCGGTGAGAGATTTTAAACGTAGTTTATTTGATCTAGTGTTTAGTCTCTTTCCAGCCACTGAATTATTTATCTTTCATTAGATTTTTCTGTTACATTGTAATTCTGTTTTCGCAATTACTAACTTTTAAGGAAGGATAGAATTGCGTGTTTCAGGTACAAACCACTTAAAGTTTCGAGTTCAGTGAAATAAGTGCAAACAGAAAATCAAAAGTGATAAGTGATTAGCGCAAAGTGTGTCAGTGTTGTGCGTGAGGGTACTTCTGTGCGTGCCAGTCGTCCTCCCAGTCCGGGACCTCTTGCAAGCTCCCAAGCCCAGGGGAGAAGCAATGTCGAAGGGCAAAAGGGTTCGGCAGGCCTTGATCGGCGCACAGAAGTATCCTCGGTGGTTGCGGGCGTGTCTTACAGAGATCGTCACTCCCACCCGCAGACGATTGAGCCCTTATTTTGCTCGTCTGCAGAAGAAATTTCGGGGAGAAAACGCTGGACTCAGGTCTCAAGACCTCTTAAACGTAAAGTCCAGACCTCTAGAGTTCAACAACCCGGATGCAGTCATTGGGTTAGCTCTGACTCTCCGCAGTCATCAGGTGACTGCACACCTCCTAAGAGAGGTAAGGCGATGCCTCAACAGACCTCATCTTCTGTTAAGGCTTTGCCTCAACAGACCTTATCGTCTGTTGATCCCAAGATGACTTTGCTGCAGTCCATGCAGTCGCAGCTTGCGGTCTTAATGCGTGAGTTTCAGGCTGAGAAGGTTACACCTCCTCCTGCGAGCGCTCCGCCTCCCCGCAGTCCAGTCTGCCAGGCGTACGAAGTTGAGGTTCCTCAAGCTACCTTACCGCGTTCGGAGTTGCCAGTTACCAGCGTTGTGCAGCAACCTCAACCTTCCTTAAGGCAACCTCAACAATGGGAGCAGGAGTCTTCTGCCTTGAGGCAAGATTTTCTTGCAGTTAGACCATCTTCGAGGCAACAACCTTTTGAGGTACGACAACCTCTACCATCCTTGAGGCAGCCACCTCAGCTCTCGCAGCTGCTACCTCAACTTTCCTCAAGGCGAGAGCCTCAACTCTTGAGGCTAGCTCCTCAGGAACCTCAACTCGTGAGACAGGAACTGCGTTCTGCGCAGCCGCTACCTCAACTCTCGCAGCTCACACCTCAAGAACCTCAACTCGTGAGTCAAGAGCCTCTCTCTGCGCAGCCACCTCAACCCTTGAGGCAAGCGCAACTCTTGAGGCAGGAACCTCATGCTATGAGTCAGCCACCTCAACGCATGCATCTGCCACTTTCTCCTCAACTTGAGCCTCTTCCCATTCAACTTTGAAATAACAAATCACAATAATAACACCTCATTACTTTCATAACTTGCATTTGTAATCATATACATGTATGCCTACACAAACATTATGATAATGGAGGTTATTCGTATTACTTAAATAAAAAAAAAAATATATATGTATTCCTTGCAATATATTTTTAACAAAATCGCAAATATGGCAAAAATATCTTCAAAACAAAAATGAATCATGAGTTATGAATGTAATGTAAATATTAAGTTGATATTAAAACCCCATGCAAGCATGCATGAAGTAATGCAGTGTGCCAACAGGGCGAGTTTCCCTTTCCTGAGGTGAAGTAGATTATAGTACGTATATTTAGTGCAGCTTAATTCTACGATTATCATGCCGGCTATCAAATTCAGCAACAAAACAGTCTAAATCAATTCCCTCGGCACGTGCACTTTCATGGACAGTAATGCGATATTACTCAATCCAGCACTGGTCATGGAATTTCTGAGAAATGTTACACGCCATGCAACATGCTCTGCTTACCTTTCAGCATGCTCTACATACAGCATGCTCTGCATACAGCATGCTCTGCATACAGCATGCTCTGCATACCTTACCGCATGCTTCTCAGTCACACATCTTTGGTTGTTGCCAACTCACTAGACTGTCAAGCAGTTTCATAACGTTGCCTTCTAGTCTGCTGCTTTTGCACCAGTGAAACCCTCACTGAGAGAACTTAGCTTTTCTCGGATATGGTCCCTGTAGATGAGAAAGTGCTTTTCTCCCTCCTTCTGATATTCCCTTGAGGACTCTGTCATTTGGAGAGGAGCCTTTAGCTGCGTAGCCTCCTATGGACTTTTATTTAAGCATAACATGCTTCCAGGGAAGGTAATGGTTCCACTTCAGTCGCTAACCCCGTCTGTTACCACACCTGCTCCCATAGACCTTGAGCTGTGTTGCAAGACATGCAGTCCAAGCTTAGTCCTTGTTAGAGGATTTTTTTGTTTACGGAGTCAGTGTGTCACTGGGAAGACGTTCAACAACCAGCAGAAGTGACTTGTTGTGACGCAGTGCGGCAACCTCAGCAACCCGATAAGGAGTTGTCTGTACGACCCAGACAGTCTAGACAGCTTCGGGTTGTCACTGTACTTCCTCGCTTCCCCATGGTTGACAGTTCACAGACTGTGCAGCAGTACCATGATCTTGTGTCCGGCTCCGTCAGACGACTGGCTTTTAAGAGCTCCCACAAGTCGTCGCTGTCTGGAGATTCTCAGATGGACTATGGATCTGACCAAGGAACTGGGCCTCCTGGTCAATTTTGAGGAGTCTCAGCTCGTCCCATCCCAGACCATTGTCTACCTGGGTATGGATCTTCAGAGTCGAGCTTTTCGGGCTTTTCCGTCGGCCCCAAGGATCTTCCAAGCCCTAGAATGCATCCAGAGCATGCTGAGAAGGAACCGATGCTCAGTCAGGTAGTGGATGAGTCTAACAGGGACACTTTCATCGCTGGCCCTGTTCATCATGTTAGGGAGACTCCACCTCCCCCCCCTTCAGTATCATCTAGCTGCTCACTGGATAAAGGACATGACGCTAGAGACGGTCTCAGTTCCTGTTTCCGAAGAGAGGAGGTCTTCTCTCGCGTGGTGTAAGAACAGCTTTCTTCTCAAGGAAGTCTACCTTTGGCTGTTCAGAAACCCGACCGCCGTCTCCTCTCGGACGCATCAGACACGGGCTGGGGTGCGACTTTGGACGGACAGGAATGCTCGGGAACATGGAATCAGGAGCAAAGGACACTTCACATCAATTGCAAGGAGTTGTTGGCGGTTCTTCTGGCCTTGATAAACTTCAAGTCCCTCCAGCTTAACAAGGTGGTGGAGGTGGACTCTGACAACACCACAGCCCTGGCTTACATCTTCAAGCAGGGAGGGACTCTTTCGTGGAAGTTGTTCTAGATCACAAGGGACCTCCTCATCTGGTCAAAAGATCGAAAGCTCACGCTGGTAACGAGGTTCATTCAGGGCGGTATGAATGTCATGGCAGATCGCCTCAGCCGGAAGGGTCAGGTCATCCCCACAGAGTGGACCCTTCACAAGAATGTTTGCAGCAGACTTTGGGCCCTGTGGGGTCAGCCAACCATAGATCTGTTCGCTACCTCGATAACCTAGAGACTCCTGTTGTATTGTTCTCCGATTCCAGACCCAGCAGCAGTTCACGTGGATGCTTTTCTGCTGGATTGGTCCCATCTCGACCTGTATGCATTCCCGCCGTTCAAGATTGTCAACAGGGTACTTCAGAAGTTCTCCTCTCGCAAAGGGACACGGCTGACGTTGGTTGGCTCCGCTCTGGCCCGCGAGAGAATGGTTCATAGAGGTACTGCAATGGCTGGTCGACATTCCCAGGACTCTTCCTCTAGGAGTGAACCTTCTATGTCAACCTCACGTAAAGAAGGTACACCCAAACCTCCACGCTCTTCGTCTGACTGCCTTCAGACTTTCGAAAGACTCTCAAGAGCTAGGGGCTTTTCGAAGGAGGCAGCCAGAGCGATTGCCAGAGCAAGGAGAACATCCACTCTCAGAATCTATCAGTCTCAAGGGGAAGTCTTCCGTAGCTGGTACAAGACCAATGCAGTTTCCTCAACCAGTACCACTGTAACCCAGATTGCTGACTTCCTGTTACATCTAAGGAAAGTAAGATCCCTTTCAGCTCCTACGATCAAGGGTTACAGAAGTATGTTGGCAGCGGTTTTCCGCCACAGAGGCTTGGATCTTTCCACCAACAAAGATCTACAGGACCTCCCTAGGTCTTTTGAGACCTCAAAGGAACGTCGGTTGTCCACTCCAGGCTGGAATCTAGACGTGGTCCTAAGGTTCCTTATGTCATCAAGATTTGAACCTCTCCAATCAGCCTCTTTTTAGGACCTCACATTAAAAACTCTTTTCCTCGTGTGCTTGACAACAGCTAAAAGAGTAAGTGAGATCCACGCCTTCAGCAGGATCATTGTTTTCACATCTGAAACGGCTACATGTTCCTTGCAGCTCGGTTTTTGCTAAACGAGCTTCCTTCACGTCCTTGGCCTAAGTCGTTCGAGATCCCAAGCCTGTCCAACTTGGTGGGGAATGAACTGGAGAGAGTACTTTGCCCAGTTAGAGCTCTTAGGTACTATCTAAAAAGGTCTTAACCTTTACGAGGACAATCAGAAGCCTTATGGTGTGCTATCAAGAAACCTTCTTTTCCAAGGTCTAAGAACTCAGTTTCTTACTATTCAGGCTTCTGATTAGGGAAGCACATTCTCATCTGAAGGAAGAAGACCTTGCTTTGCTGAAGGTAAGGACACATGAAGTGGGAGCTGTGGCTACTTCAGTGGCCTTCAAACAGAACCGTTCTCTGCAGAGTGTTATGGATGCAACCTATTGGAGAAGCAAGTCAGTGTTCGCATCATTCTATCTCAAAGATGTCCAGTCTCTTTACGAGTACTGCTACACCCTGGGACCATTCGTAGCAACGAATGCAGTAGTAGGCGGGGGCTCAGCCACTACATTCCCATAATCCCATAACCTTTTAACCTTTCTCTTGAATACTTTTTATGGGTTGTACGGTCGGCTAAGAAGCCTTCCACATCCTTGTTGATTTGGCGGGTGGTCAATTCTTTCTTGAGAAGCGCCGAGGTTAAAGGTTGTGATGAGGTCCTTTAGTATGGGTTGCAGCCCTTGATACTTCAGCACCTTAGAGTTGTTCAGCCTCCTAAGAGGAACGCTGCGCTCAGTAAGGAAGACGAACTTATTTAAGGCAGAGTAATGGCTCAAGTCGACTTCCTTACCAGGTACTTATAATTTCATTGTTATTTTGAATAACTGATAATATGAAATACGGGATACTTAGCTTCTTGATATACATGTACACTGGTTTTCACCCACCTCCCTGGGTGTGAATCAGCTACATGATTATCGGGTAAGATTAATATTGAAAAATGTTATTTTCATTAGTAAAATAAATTTTTGAATATACTTACCCGATAATCATGATTTAATTGACCCACCCTTCCTCCCCATAGAACCAGTGGACCGAGGAAAAATTGAGGTGGTGTCAACAAGAAGTACTGCAGTACCTGGCCACAGGTGGCGCTTGTGAGTACACCCCCCTCTTGTATAGCGATCGCTGGCGTATCCCTTCCGTAGAATTCTGTCGGGCAACGGAGTTGACAGCTACATGATTATCGGGTAAGTATATTCAAAAATTTATTTTACTAATGAAAATAACATATTACTGTTAACTTTATGTATAGTTTTTAATTTTGGGTGTTTTTATGTTGATTAAGGTAGCAAAGTTACAGGTTATACTTTAATTGGTTATGGTTAATCCTTTCGTCTCTCTACTGTCTAAAGCTTTCATTCTTATGCTTTGTCAAAAAACCTAGCAAACTATTTTGTATTTGGTCCCTTGCTGTATTCCAGATATGTAGAATTTTGAGGTTTCTGCATCTCTGTCTCAAGTTGATATGTGTTTGTAATGCCAGTATCTGTTTCAGTTGTTATATTGTGTCCTAAATGTAGTCTATATATTGGACCCCAATGTCTCTCTAAATGTAGTCTGTATATTGGACCCCAATGTCTCTCTAAATGTAGTCTGTATATTGGACCCCAATGTCTCTCTAGATGTAGTCGGTATATTGGACCCCAATGTCTCTCTAAATGTAGTCTGTATATTGGACCCCAATGTCTCTCTAGATGTAGTCGGTATATTGGACCCCAATGTCTCTCTAGATGTAGTCTGTATATTGGACCCCAATGTCTCTCTAAATGTAGTCTGTATATTGGACCCCAATGTCTCTCTAAATGTAGTCTGTATATTGGACCCCAATGTCTCTCTAAATGTAGTCTGTATATTGGACCCCAATGTCTCTCTAAATGTAGTCTGTATATTGGACCCCAATGTCTCTCTAAATGTAGTCTGTATATTGGACTCCAATGTCTTTGGTACAGCATACTGAGGTATATCCAAGCTATCACTGTGTTCCTGATTGTTGCAAATGAACTAGCTTCTCCACTTGTTTAGATTATGCTAACTCCATTTCATAGGGGTTATTATGTTTTAAGATACACTGTATTGTGTTATGATTAGTCAAACTATCAGCTATAAGTCTCATTGCTATAGCCATAGGTATACAGTAATAATCTTCCAGTGGTTTCAAGAAGAGGAAAAGAGAAGAACAAAATCTCGTTAGAAACTCTAGCAAAGTGGCCCTAACATCCTTCTGGATTTTAAACTTGTGCAATGGCATTTGTAAAACACCTTTAATCAACTTTCCTCTCTAATAGAATGGCTTCCTTATGGCAATACCTACTGAAAACTATCTTGCAATTCTTCTGTAACTTTGATTTTATTTTGATTTATAGAGTTTGGGTTATATGGTCTGGCACTATTCAGTTTCTAGATGTAACTATGGGAAAATTCTGCAATTAATCTATTTATGGTTTCTGGATGGCAGCCTCCGGTGGCCATTAGTGTAGTAGTTCTTAAGGTATAAGATACAGTATAAGGGATAATCATACAAACCCACTACTATTCCTTAATTTTGAGTATGTCAATCAAGCTAGGCTTGCAAAATGTGTAGCGAAATGAATGTTGGGTTGTAAGTATTGAAATCACAAATTTTATTTATGAAATTATGTTTTTGTCATTTCAAGCACTTCAAGATTAGAATTTATATCGTAATACACATTTCTAAGAGGGCTTAGAAGCTAAACTTTTAAGAAAAAAAGGGTTAACTATGACCTGAATCCTTCTAGCGTCCTCTTAACATTACCAATGGTAAATTGTTTTAATAATAATTTCCTTCACATTTTCATTTATTTTTTTTGAAATACCTGTATACTACATTTTTGTTACCTAATTTTGCTTTTTTAAGAAGTTTTATAGAAAAGTTATTATTCGTTCAATTTACGGGGTTGTCTTCTGGATTTTCTATGTCTTCTTGTGATGGTTTTTCAAGGGATTCATTGCTGGGCGATAATGATCCTCATTCTCTTTGTGTCCCATGGTGGGGCCAAAGTATGATTTGAATAACAGTTGTGAAGAATGTAAATCTCTCTCCAGTTTCTATCAAAAAGTTTATCTTCATTTGGTAGATATTCACATAAAAGATTCAAGTTGTAACTGTCTTTTAATTCAGCAGGAAAGCCAGAGAAGAAAAGGCTAGTTGATTTTTGGGTAAATGAGGTAGCTGATACTACACCGGCTATTACCAAATTTGCCGGAACTAATATTAATGAGCTTTTTAATCTCTTTAATGACTTTACTTTGCTTGTGCAAACTCAAAACGACAATGGATTCCAGGATAGAAGACATGGTTGGCAGCCTAGATCCAAATATTCCTCCTCCTACTGGAGTCAGTGCTTATGAGGAACCTTTTTTGGGCTCAAGCCATGTCGTCCTGATGGAAGTTCCTAAAGGGTAGCTTCCTTGGGTATATATAACTACGGCGATATTCCCAGAGAATTTACCTTAAGGTACCCAGAATTCTAACTCCTGGAGCGAATATCCCTAATAAAAGAACCAGGGATATCGCGAAATATCAGAGGACGTATTCTTGACACGCCACATAGCAATCTGCACCCCGAACAGAGTTAACACTTCGAAGGGGTCAATTGGCAAGAAAACAAAAACGAGAAAGAAAGGAGAGCCGCTCGCAAGGTATCTCTCCTCTCCCGTTTCGTAAGCGTGCATTTCGCCGCTCACGGCGCCATCTGTATTCCTTTTTGCGTAGCTCAACAACTCTGTGTTTTTTCCCTGTGTTTCTCGCAATTCTTGGATTATTTCAACTTATAATGCTTTCTCCAACTTCTTCTGCTTCTGATAAGTTGAGTATTATTTCTTTTATGTATAAATGTAAGCTCTTGGTAAATTTAAAAGTGATTTGATAGTGATATCGGTGTTACAAGAGCTGTTGCCTACCGGAGTGTCCCGGAGGCGTCCTGGACGCTGTCGCTTGCTAGGTATGAGTTATTTAGTTAGCCAGAGCGACGTTTCCGGCTGTTTTGCTTTAATAATTTTAGCTGTTTAGCGTTACATAGGATTTCTTTATATGATGCTTTTAGTATTTTTGTTTTGGCGAAGGATTTGCCGATTCTGGCCTACGCTAGACCTTGTAGCCTAGTCGTTTGGCCCTAGTACTTTCCTGCATGATATTCAGATTTCCGAGAGTTTTAAAATTTTATTGAAGCTTTAGGCAGTTTTATACATTTAAGATTATGTTGATTTCTTCCAAGATAGTATACGAGTGAGTTTCGGTGATTTAGGTAATCGATTCTCTTTGCGCCTAGGCTAGTTGTCTATGGGGCCTTAATATACTTTCCCACACTCCCCGGTTGCTCTCTTCTCTTTGGAGAAGGTGTGCAATCCCTTTCCCTCTGTTTAAGCCTTGGGCTTAACCCTAATGGTTTATCTGAATTGACTTTAGATACAACTTTATTAGGGTGTTTCTGTTCCTTCCTGTTTCCAGTAAGTCTGGCTTCAGGGAGGGGGCAGGACATCAGAGTTCTTAGTCTGAGTCTGTTTATGTCTAGCTTGTGGTTGAGATTCCCTCGCTAGACTGACAACAGACATAGGAGGCTTAGCCTCCTTAGTTCACTTTCGAAGGTTTCTGTACGAGATGATTCCTTCTTCTTGTGATCTAGCAGACTAGTCCTGTGTTGTTGTTCTCAGTGTGGAGGATAAGATCCTCTTTTCTGTGAATAACAACGCCTTCCTTGCTTTGGTTCCGAGGGAGTTGGCAAGTATTGCTGGCCTCCCTCCTCGGATCTCCCCTAGTTTTCTTGGCTGCGGGTGATTCATTATTAGAGCAAGGTTGGCAGGACCCTCTTCTCCCTTTCCCCCTCTTTCCTTTGTGATGGCCTAGCCATTGCATTCCTGTCCGTCATTCTACATCTGTACCTAGCATAGGTTAGGATGTGGGGTTGACTCAGTCCCTTGCCGGCCGGCATTGCGTGCCGGCCGGCAAGGGTCTTCTGCTTTGAGTGCTGCCCAGACCTCCCTTGGTCTCTCATCCATGTTTGTCTGTAGAGCCAGATGGCATTGGTCAGGAAGCCTGAAGTTATATTCTCCCCTTCCTTATGTGCACTCTTTCGGGTTGCCGGGTTATGAGGTAGTACAGTCTCTTATCCCGGCATGCATTCTGTTTTTCTTCTAGTGTTGTACTCTAGCCCAGCTGCCGGCCTGAGTGGCCGGCAGCCGGGCAGTCGGAGTTCTCTGGTTCTTTTGCTGCCGGCCGGCATTGGTTGTATACCTTTGCCGGCCGGCTATATATCACACCATTGTCTGCTGGCCGCTAAGATTGGTGGCCGGCAGCCGGGTGCTATCTTGTGTAGTTGCCGGCCGGCACATGCATTTGAACCAGCGTTCTTCCACCTTATAGTTCTTAAGTAGTATACCCTGGAACTAGTTAAGGTGTGTGCCGGCCGGCACATTACCTTCTATTCTGTAGCCAGTATTTTTCAGTATAGTATATACTGTAGGGAGAAAACTATAGTATAGTATTTGTTACAACACTAAGTTTTTTTAACACTTTTGTGTTGTCTCGCACAACCCTTTGGTGTAACCTTACAGATAAAGAAAGTGAGTTCTTTCTTGTCTACTATCCAGCATTTTAAAATCATTTTTTGGGTGTGAGCTACACCTGTTTCCTCTGGAAATTATTCATTGGTTGCTCTAGAATAGATTAACCATACAATTTTATTATCTGGAAGGTTGCAGCAATTGACTGTGCGGGAAATACAAGTGTGTGTCTTTCCTTTCTAGTTTAGTTGTGCTAAGCTATGTATATCCAGTGATACGTAGTTCACTTGATACTCATGGAATTTTCCTCTCTTTACAGGAGGACCATCCGAAGTGTGGAAGCGTTTTCTGCAACGTCCGCAGCAAGAACTTCTGCGGACATGATTTGTGTAGGAGGCACGCAGCATGCGCAGTCTCCAAAGGTGATCTCCGGTATTGGGACCCGCAGGTATGTACCATGTGCACAAACCTGATTACTGAGGCTTTTGATTCCCCTAAGACGGCGGAGTCAAGGGACGCAGCAAGGGAGAAGCTTCGTACCTGGGTAAGGGGCTTTCAGAAGAACACTTCTGGGCCCTATCTTCCAAGTGAGAAGATGAGGGCTTACCTTTTCCCCAGGGCGTCAGCTGATGCAGTGATTCCCCAGCCTCAAGTGGAGATACCAGTGGTTCAGATCCCTGTGGATTCTGAAGTCGCGGACGCCCTGCAGGACATCCAATTGGACGATAGGATGTCGGAGGTGTCCGAGCGTCTGGAAGATGACCTTCTGGCAGAAGACCAGGATGAAGAGCAGGCTCCAGACAATGAAGAGGAAGAGGTCGACGAGGTGTCGGCTACTCCGGTTCAGGCCCCTGAACCTATTCCCTCAACATCGTCCTCTCTCCCAGATGAGCTGGGAAAGACCCCTTCCTCCATCGTTGGAATGATCCAACAGATGCAGAGGGAGAATAATGAGAAGGCGGCTGCAATGGAGCTGGAGATGCGAAGACTTGCAGCATAACGTGGGCCCCAGAAGAAGCTCAGCGTGAAAGACCTTCCCTTGTGCTCAGATGTTAACCCTTGGAAGTATGCTGAGCACATGCCTATGACGACGGGAAAAATCGTCATTTCGGAGAAGTTGGGCTCAGTCCCCCTTGAGGAGGTGGAATTCTGGCCCAGCAAGGAGTCGTATCTGGACTGTTATGTTCGTCTAAGGAAGGAACCAGCCTCAAAGGAAGAAACTGAGCCGAAGGAGGTCATAGTTTTGGACCACGCTAAGGCTCAAGCTTTATTGTCAAGCTCGATGAAAGAGAGGGGCTTCTCAAACTCGAAGGTACCTGCTTTGAGTAAGAAGCACCCTTCCTTTGTGTCCTCTCCTTCTAGAGCCTTCCCCTTTATGCAGAAAGGGTTTACGGCTGTGCTGAAAGCAGTCGAGGCAGGTAAGCCATGCCCCTCCTTGGAGGAGTGTAAACCTCTGTCTTTGGCCCTACCCATGGACCACAAGGACTGGAAGGACGTCCATCTTACCTTCTCAGTCGGGAAGTTGGAGGCTGATATTGCCGGACGTCAGTTCGGTGAGAACCTCCCCAAGCTGTCTGACTTTCTTTTGCGAAGGGAGCTTGAGACAAAAGAAAGACTTGCTGCCTCAATGTCTCATCAAACAACTCTGGAGACAATGGCAAGTGACCCCAAGGTCCATGAGATGTTCATGGTAGTGGCTAAGACACACCTAGTCACAGTGACGAAGGACCTTTATAGCTTCTTCAAAGCTAGGAGGGCTTGTAGGGAGTTCGTGTTCGCCTCCGCTGCGGTGAGGCACGAGCCAAGGAAGCTAATCTCCTCCAACATTTGGGGCAAAGACCTCTTCCCTAGTGAAGCGGTCAAGGAGGTTGTAGATAAGGCCGCCATGGAGAATAGAAACCTTCTCCAGAAGTGGGGCCTATCCCTCAAGAGAAAGTCTTCCCCGGATGAGGGTCCCCAACCAAAGAGGAAGACTAAGAAGACTAGGCTACCCTCTCGGCCAGCCAAGCCATTCAGACAGCAGCAGCAACAGCAATTTCCTATGCCTACAGTGCCCCAGATGGTGGCACAAACCCCGACCACGTACCAGTGGGTACCCCAAGCCGTGTCGACGCAGTCTCCGGCATTTAACCCAGCGTTCGAAGGGCAGTCAACTACCTTTCGAGCGAAGCCTAGAGGAGCAGCCAGAGGTTCCTCTAGACGCCCCTCAAGGGGGAGGGGATTCAGGGGTGGTCGCGGTCAAGGAGGCAAGGCCTCAGGGCAACAGCAGTCAAAGTGAGATGATACTGGTAGGAGGGAGACTTCAGAATTTTCGGGATCGGTGGACCTTCGATCCCTGGGCCCACAGCCTACTCAAGAATGGACTGGGTTGGAGCTGGTACAGCACTCCGCCCCCGTGCCCTCAATTTTTCCAACACTCCACCCCCGTTCTGGAGGAGTACATTCAAAAACTGTTGGAGAAAAGGGTAATCCGAAGGGTAAAGTCCATCAAATTCCAAGGGAGGCTGTTTTGTGTTCCCAAGAAGGACTCAGAAAAAATCAGAGTCATTCTGGACTTGTCGCCACTCAACAAGTTCATTGTGAACTGCAAGTTCAAGATGCTAACACTGCAACACATAAGGACCTTACTGCCCAAGAGGGCATTTACCGTCTCCATAGATTTGTCAGACGCCTATTGGCACATTCCAATCAATCGTCAACTCTCCCCCTACCTAGGGTTCAAGCTACATCGAAGACTCTACGCCTTCAGAGCCATGCCATTCGGGCTAAACATAGCCCCAAAGATCTTCACAAAGCTTGCGAGCGTAGCTCTCAAACAATTAGGCCTAAAGGGAATCCAGGTGGTAGCTTACCTGGACGACTGGCTAGTGTGGGCAGCATCCAAGACAGAATGTTTGCAAGCTTCCCTACAGGTGATCCAGTTCCTAGAGTATCTAGGCTTCAAGATCAACAGAAAAAAGTCTCGACTTTCTTCATCTCAAAAGTTCCAGTGGTTGGGAATCCACTGGGACCTAGTGTCACACCAACTCTCCATCCCGGCGAAGAAGAGGAAGGAGATAGCTGGTTCTGTCAAGAGACTTCTGGATTCCGAAAGGATATCAAGACGCGAACAGGAGAGAGTGCTGGGTTCTCTCCAGTTTGCCTCAGTAACAGACCCGGTGCTAAGAGCACAGCTAAAGGATGCAACCGGAGTTTGGAGAAGTTATGCATCAAACGCGCGAAGAGATCTGATAAGACCAGTTCCGCTTCGTCTACGTACGCTTCTCAGGCCTTGGTCCCAAGTCAGGCAACTAAAGAAGTCGGTACTTCTTCAGCCACCTCCCCCCCTCGTTGACTATTCATACAGACGCCTCGAATAAGGGGTGGGGAGGTCATTCTCATTGGAAGAAGGCCCAAGGGACTTGGTCCAATCTATTCAAGACATTTCACATAAACTTTCTGGAAGCTATGGCAGTACTCCTTACCTTGAAGAAAGTCTCCCCTCGTCGCTCGATC
This sequence comes from Palaemon carinicauda, assembly GCF_036898095.1. Taxonomy (NCBI): domain Eukaryota; kingdom Metazoa; phylum Arthropoda; class Malacostraca; order Decapoda; family Palaemonidae; genus Palaemon; species Palaemon carinicauda. The sequence goes on from NC_090757.1 coordinate 2,707,707, forward strand.
CACATAAGGTTGGTGCTGGACAGCGAGGTGATTGTGAGATGCTTGAATCGACAAGGATCGAGGTCACCACCACTCAACCAGGTGATGTTGGCCATCTTTCGACTGGCGGAAAAGAAGTGGTACCTGTCGGCAGTTCACCTTCAAGGAGTCCGCAATGTGACAGCGGACGCTCTATCCAGGTTCACACCGATAGAGTCGGAATGGTCCCTAGACGCAGGATCATTCTCCTTCATCTTGAGTCAAGTCCCAGAACTGCAGATAGACCTCTTTGTGACGAAAGACAACAAGAAGTTACCCCTTTACGTGTCCCCGTACGAGGATCCCCTGGCGGAAGCAGTGGACGCGATTTCCCTCGACTGGAACAGATGGTCCAGGATTTACCTGTTCCCTCCTCACAACCTTCTGTTGAGGGTCCTCAACAAACTGAGATCTTTCAAGGGAGTAGCGGCAATAGTGGCTCACAAGTGGCCGAACAGCGTGTGGTTCCCTCTGGCATTGGAACTACGGCTGAAGTGTCTACTGTTACCAGATCCAGTTCTGACCCAGCGAGTTCAGAAGTCGACTGTCTGCGCTTCATCACAGAAAACCCGGAACCTGCAGCTCATGATTTTCTCTCCCTAGCGGTGAGAAAACGTTTATACTGTCCCTTCCTAGAGGAATATAAGTGCAAATCTACTAGAAGGCAATATGAGTCATCTTGGAGGAAATGGGTGGCCTTTGTCAAGGCGAAGAATCCGCAAAAGATCTCGACGGACTTCTGCTTATCTTTCTTCATCCACCTCCATGGTCAAGGGTTAGCAGCCAACACAATATCAACGTGTAAATCTGCTTTGACAAGACCCATTTTATATGCCTTCCAGGTCGACCTCGCTAACGATATTTTTAATAAAATTCCGAAAGCCTGTGCTAGGCTCAGGCCATCAGCACCTCCAAAGCCCATTTCATGGTCTTTAGATAAAGTTCTTCATTTCACTTCGCTGTTGAACAATGAGGAGTGTGCTTTAAAGGATTTGACCCAAAAAGTTATTTTCCTATTTGCACTCGCGTCGGGGGCCAGGGTTAGTGAAATTGTAGCCCTCTCGAGAGAGGAGGGTCGTATTCAGTTCTTGGATGGGGGAGAACTGAACCTGTTTCCGGATCCTACGTTTCTTGCCAAGAACGAGTTACCCACCAACAGGTGGGGTCCCTGGAGAATCTGCCCTCTGAAAGAAGATGCATCTCTATGTCCAGTGGAATGCCTAAAGGTCTATCTTCGTAGAACTTCAGACTTCAGGGGTGGTCAACTATTCAGGGGAGAAACATCAGGCTCAAATTTATCACTGAAACAACTTAGGGCGAAAATCACCTATTTTATTCGCAGAGCGGATCCAGACAGTACACCCGCAGGTCACGATCCGAGGAAAGTTGCCTCATCCTTAAATTTCTTTAATTGTATGGATTTTGAACGTCTTCGTTCATACACTGGCTGGAAGTCTTCTAGAGTGTTCTTTCGTCACTATGCGAAGCAAGTGGAGCAACTAAAGAGGTCTGTGGTAGCAGTGGGTTGTGTCGTTAACCCTGCTGTTTAACTCTGCGAGGAACAGTGGATTTAATTGGGACGATTAATTCCGGGGTGAGTGTGTTGTTACGAACTGTTCTACAAACTAAGTGTGAGGGCACTGGGTTGCCCACATTGACTGTTCCACTTTCAAAGGTGAACCTAGCATAAGTGCAGACATGTGTGCCGAGCGTTTCCAACGCTAATGTAACTGATTAGTAATACAGACTTTTATAATTTTGATACCTCGGTATGTTAAAAGTGGCGCTAATGTTTTTCTTTCAGATGAACAAGTTTCTGTTTACTATCATGCTTATGCTTATTTGTTGGTTATCCTTCTCTTATATTTATATAATGGTTGTTTAACCTGTTTTATTTATTTTTTGTCAATAAACTGGTTCTTGTGAACCTTGCGTCTCCTTCACCTGTGTCAATTTATTTGATATAATTTTGCATCACGTTCTATGTATATTTATCTGGGATAATTCTAATAGATTATTCCTTTATGCAAGCATTCTTTGCATTGGTTTATGCTTTCCCTTGGCGGGAGGACTCCATGCCCTGTGGGGACGGTGGCGGATATGCAAGTTTTCCGCCTACTCGGATATAAACCTTTGTCCAATCCAGTATGGAACGGAGAACTGATCGATATTTCATATTGACTCAGTGGTTCTTTACAAACTATGCTTTACATGATATAGGGTGAGACCACTATATTGGCTTGTCTGTTATTCATACATAGGTATATGTACTCTTCGAGACTTTTCCAGAGTCTAGTAGGACTCTTTCCTGTAGGGGGCAGGAAGCACTAATATGGTCTATGGTTAGTTGAAAAGATGTATGACGGTAACATCTTAGGTCTCTAGGTCTAGTTGGCCGGGAAATACCTTCGGGGAGTACGGCACGTTTTGAGAATCCACAGATACAGTAATGCTCTGGTATACTTCCATCAGGACGACATGGCTTGAGCCCAAAAAATGGATTTTGAGCGAAGCGAAAAATCTATTTTTGGGTGAGATGGCCATGTCGTCCTGATGGACCCGCCCTTCCCTTTCTTTTAAAGGGCTGTAGTTCCCCTCCCTACATACAGTATCTGTAGCACCTCGTGTATCGCTACAAGGAATACAGATGGCGCCGTGAGCGGCGCAATGCACGCTTACGAAACGGGAGAGGAGAGATACCTTGCGAGCGGCTCTCCTTTCTTTCTCGTTTTCGTTTTCTTGCCAATTGACCCCTTTGAAGTGTTAATTCTGTTCGGGGTGCAGATTGCTATGTGGCGTGTCAAGAATATGTCCTCTGATATTTCGCGATATCCCTGGTTCTTTTATTAGGGATATTTGCTCCAGGAGTTAGAATTCTGGGTACCTTAAGGTAAATTCTCTGGGAATATCGCCGTAGTTGTATATACCCAAGGAAGCTACCCTTTAGGAACTTCCATCAGGACGACATGGCCATCTCACCCAAAAATAGGTTTTTCGCTTCGCTCAAAATCCGTTTATTTACTTTTATCAACTATGTTCCATTTCAAATGGTTCCTGTAGAATATGACTGATACTTCGTTAAATATCTTATAAAAGGTTTAGTTGAAGCTTAGAATTTGTTGCATCATATTTTTAGTACCATAGGGGATCAGCCTTGTGTAGGCTCGGCCACTAACTCATTCCAAAACTTCCTTAGTAGCTATCGTGTGGGGGCTAATATCTCGACTACCAAAATGAATCCCTTGCCTCAAACAAACGCAAAAGGTAGTAAACATACAGAAAAGCTTGATGATTCCAGTTTAGAAGATTATACAGAATATGAACATGAAGATGAGGAGGAAGCAGAAGAGGCTGAATTGGGTGTCTATTTCAGTCTTAAAGAAAGCTTAGTGCATAATTGTATCCAAGTAGAATGGCCCTTTTAAGTGCTTATAGCACCTATGCTATTATGTCCGTGAATGCAGCTACTGTATTTCTCAAATTATGTATTATCTGAAATTTTTTATTTTCTAATGGAAATTGAATAAATTGTTGCCTCAGGTTGAAAATATGCCAACTAATTCTTCTTACTGTCTTTTGTCAAGACCCAATTTCCCGCAAAAGAGGTCTTTGATTTATGCAACTAATCAAATTCACAATCTTGCTGTTGCTCTTAAAAAACTACTCTTCATTCAATTATTAATTTGAACAATAGGAAGACTTAGAATACCATTTTTGTAAAGTATATTGACTAAAGAAATATGTTCTCTGGTAAAAGAATAAGAAGTATGGCGATAGTTGAAATTTTTTTTTTTTTTCTTTTGTATAGTCTATAGTAAGGATTACAGTATTTCAACTCTTGGGACAGAAAAATTTACGTACTATCCAGATCTTAATCTTATTTTAAATTATTTAACCTGTTAAGATAAAACTATTTCAGATGATTCTCAGGAAACTAATGCAAGGTTGATGAAACATTCTTAAACATAGAGAACAACTGTGTTGCTCTAAGGTTGGGACAGTATCCAGTGAGCAGAAACTCAATTTATTTACTTCTATATTGGGGCCCTTTGGTGATCAAGATAGGATTACTAATGTGGTAGTTCAAGTACAGTAGCATCCGTAACACAATTAGACGCTTAAGGTAATTTTCTCAAAGGTCACTTTTGTTTTTTTTCTTCATAGGATTCAATGGCCGATGCTTCTTGACATTCTGTTTCCTTCCCTAGAGGTCCCAGTTGGGGGTTCATCAGGTTTGAGAAACCCTTCAACCCAGTCATTGGGTCCTATCTGCAGTGAAGGAAGGTTATCAAATTCTTATGTCCACAAATACTCGCTTCCATTCAGAATTTATTCACATAATTCAACCAAAAGCTCATCTTTTGAAATGAGTGATTACAAAATTTTGATGAAAAAAAAAATGCGATAGAAAAGTTATTAAATCCATGCCCCATATTTCAGAACAGGTTGTTCATAGTACCCATGGCAATGGGTGATGTAGGCTAGTTTTTTAGTGTTTCAACTCTTAACCAGGTACAGTATACAGTCCTCATCAAATTTTAGTGAGGAAGAGAGATTGAATCTTTTTAATGGAATTGGCTGACTCTTACTTCCACATTACTATTCATCCGGAATCAATAATCTTCTTTGGTCTACAAACATATCAAAGGTTTACCAATTCAAATGCCTATTTTTGTTCTAAGGGCTACTGCTAAAGTATTCACCAGTGTGATGACTCCCATCTCAAAATGACTAAGGTTTCTGGGTTCCATAGTTCTTTTATAACTGGACAATCGGATAACTCTGAGGAGTCTTTGGAAAAGATTCAGGTTCAGCAACTTTGGTTACTTAGGTTATTGGAAAAGGTCATTGTATAAGGAGTTTCTTCTGGTTCTGTCTCAAAGAATTTTATATTTGAGAATGATAATAGCTGCAGATCCTTTTCAGGCTTTTCCATTGAAAAAAGAGGATTTAGTCCTTTTTTTTTCTAAATTCGAGACTAAAGGCAAAGGAATATGATCTAACCACTTTGTAGTATTGTATTGCTACACACTGCCATATGATTGTAACACTACCCTAGAGGGGTCGGGCAATTAAAAAGAAAAAAATGTATAATTTTTTTTAATAAAGTTAAAAGTTACGGGTCATTTCATCTTTGCCGACACATACACAAAATAATGTGGCCTATTCTTTACACATTCTCCTCTTTCCTCATACACCTGACAACACTGAGATTACCAAACAATTCTTTTTTGTTCAAGGGATTAACTACTGCACTTTAATTTTGTTCAGTGGCTACTTTCCTTTTGGTAAGGGTAGAAGAGACTCTTGAGCTATGGAAAGCAGCTCTCCTGGGAAAAGGATGCTCCAAATTCAAACAAAACATTGTTCTCTAGTCTTGGGTAGTGCCATAGCCTCTGTACCATGGTCTTCCACTGTCTTGGGTTAGAGATCTCTTTTTTGAGGGTACACTCAGGCACACTATTCTATCCTGTTGCTCTTCCTCTTGTTATTTTGAAGTATTTTTAGTTTATATATGATAGATTTATTTTAAAGTTATTATAGTTCTTAAACTTCTCTTGTTTATTTCTTCATTTCCTTTCCTCATTGGGCTATTTTCCCTGTCAGAGCCCTTGGGCTTATAACACTGCTTTTCCAACTAGGGTTGTAGCTTGGCAAGTAATAATAATAATTTGACGAGCTTCGAGAGAGAAGTAATATGAATCTTAAGTATGTATAGAAATAAGTTATTTTGATTTAAAAAAATTTTTTATTTAGATAATAAAATTATACAAGTGAAGAGAAAGATAAGTCGTATGCATTTGAAAGGCCACTAAATTCTTATTCTTTTCAAGTAACAAAACAAAAAAAGAAAGAACACTAATTAATGCTCCTGAATAACTTATGAACTGGTAAAAAGCAGTAAGTACAGCAGCAGATCCATACATAAGCATCATAAATATTCACTGTATATTATAGAACTCTTACATTACTGTTTTTTTGGGGTCAAGCCATGTCATCCTGATGGAAGGTTCCTATAGGTAGCTTTCTAAGGGATATTTGGCTACAGTGATATTCCCAGAGAGTTGACCTTTAGGTCTTCAGAATTCTAACTTCTGGCACGAATATCCTTAAAATTTCTCTTAAGGATATCGCATAATATCGGGACGTATATCTTGATACGACTCATGGCAATCTTCACCCCGAATAGCGTTTTCGTTTCGAGGGGGAAGAGTGGCGAAAAACAGAAAGGGAGCCGTTATCAAGGTTACCCTTCCTCCCGTACTACTACGAGTATCCAAGATGGTGCTCATTCCTATTTTTGTAGCGAATTCGCACGGTGGTTTTCCCTGTTGATCTAACGTTTTTGATTGCTTTTGTGAGGATTAAATATGCAATCTCCAGCTTCTTCTACCTCTGGAAAGTTGAGTATTTATACTTTACAGTGTATAATGTTAAGCTCCTGCTTCACAGTGAAATTAGAGTAATTTATTGTGTTAAGGAGCTAGGCCTGTAACCGGAGGCGCCATGGGCGCTGTCGTTCTTTATGCATGTGTTATTTAGTTAGCAGAACGACTATCCTGGTTGTAATAGCATTAATAAATTATGAAAGCTATTTAGGCACAATTATACTAGTAAAGATATATATTTTATGCATAATTTCCTCTTCCTTTTGTCGATCGTATACGTTAAGAGTTTCGGCAATTTAGGTAACCGAGATCTCGTCTCGCGCTAGGCTACCTAGCCTATGCGCTGTAGTATACTTTCAGATGTTATCCCCGTTTACCCTCGTGTATTGTTTTATCAATCCAACGGGAGATAGTACATCTCCTAGAATTATATACCTCGATACTTGCAGGGTGGAGTTCTGTTCCATCTCCACCCGAGTCCACTCGTGATTAGGCTGTGGGCCCAGGGATCGAAGGTCCAGCGATCCCGAAAGTGGTATAATCTGCCTCCTACCTGGAACCCCTCAGTGCTTGGGGGGTACTGAGGACTTGTGTCCGTGACCGCGTCCTACTCTGCCCGTGAGGGGATTCCGGAGGAACCTCCTCTTTGGCCTTTTCCTTTATAAGGACGAAAGTGGTCGACTGCCTCTCAAAGCCAGGATTAAATGCTGGCGACTGGGCTACCAGCTGTTGAGGGACCATCTGAAAGGTGGTTTGAGGCTGTGCTACCAGTTGAGACAACGTTGCCATGGTCACGGCTGGAAGTTGCGTAGGTTTACGTGGTTTCCTTACCTTTTTGTTCTTAGGTTGAGGACCTCTGTCTGAGGAGGATTTCCTTTTTGATGTCATGCCCCACTTTTGGAGAAGGTTCCTATTCTCCGTGGCTGCTTTGGCTATGACTTCTCGGACCGCTTCCTGTGGGAAAGGGTTGTTGCCCCAGATACACGATGAAATCAGTTTCCTGGGTTCGTGTTTCACTGTTGCCGAGGCAAACATGTGCTCTCTATAGGTCCTTCTTGACTTGATGAAAGCATATAAGTCCTTCACAACGGTATCCATGTGAGACTTAGCCAGGAAAACATACATTTCTGGGGCATTATGTAGGCCTGCGCGCATTTCCAGGCAGTTCTGATGAGAAAGGGAGGCCGCTAGTTTCTCTTTCGTCTCCTGTTCTCTCCTCAGAAGATGGTCTGGCAACTTCGGGAGGTTCTCATTGAACTGCTGGCCTGCTATCTCTGGATCCAATTTCGAGACGAAGAAGGTTAGATGGACGTCTTTCCACTTCTCCTCGCAGGTAAGCATTGCTAGAGAGAATGGTTTGCATTCTTTTAGAGATGGGCAGGGTTTGCCCTCTTGGATTGCCTTAATGACAAATTCTAGAGCTTTCTCCAAAAAGGAGAAAGGGATGGAGGAAGGAGCAACAAAGGTGGGATGCCTCTTGCTCAGTACTGAGACTTTGGAGTTGGTGTATCCGGCTCCTTTCAAGGACTTCACAAGGATGGCTTGTGCCTTGTCATGTTCGAAGATATTGACTTCCTTCGGTACCGTTTCCTCACGGGACGCAAGGTCATCCCGCAGTCTCGTGTAACAGTCTGGATAGGCTCAAAAGCTGGGCCAGAACTCAAGATCTTTGAACAGTTTGGCCCCCAACTTCTCTGAGACAAATAGCTTCCCATTCATCATGGGCATGTGCTCCGCATACCTCCAGGGGTTGGTTTCGGAGCAGTGAGGGAGATCTGATACTCTAAGGGGCTTAATAGAGCCCCTGGACGTTCCAGGGCGGTCCCTTTCCTGTATCTGTCTCTTGTTCTGTTGGATGGATTGCTTCATCGCTTCCTGTTCCTTCCGGAATGATTCCAACATCTGCTGGATCGAAGTGAGGAGTGCTTCGCTCTTGTCGACCTGTGTAGTTGCTTGAGGAGTTGGGGTTGAAGAGGTTGACGGCACATGTGGTATGCCGTCATGGCGAACCGAGGGTCCTCAGTTACCGTCGAAACGGATCCTTCTTCCTCAGTGCGTGGTAGATCCACGTCTTCTTCAGGGCATTCTTGCAGTAGGTCCTGTTCTGTATCGGTGGACACTTCTGACATCCGTTCTTGGTGGATGTCCATGCCTTCCAGTGCCTTGTCTATGTCCGCGTCGATCTTCAGTTGTATGAGGGAGACAGGACCTGTTCCCGGGGCACCACCACATTTGGTAGAGCCTTGGGGAACAGTAGGCACCTTAGGGAGTCGTTGGGTAAGTACGGTCCCTGAAAATTTCTTTTGGAATCTACTTATCTATATGCGAAGGGTCTCCCTCGCTGTATCTCTAGACTCTATGTTGACTGAGGGAGCTTCTCCAAAGCCGTTGGCCAGCAGGGTCAAACTGGTGGGGCAACCCTTCGAGTCCCAATTCTTGAAGACTCCCGACATGATGCAGCAGGGCGCATGAGTCCTGCACTTAGTGTGGCCACAAAAGTCTTTGCCTTTGTGGTTGCAGGTTAAGGCTGCACACTTCTCCATTGGCTCCTCCTGTAAAGGAAAATTGGCTTAATGAGTACATCATTTTTTATATCAGTGATATAAAAGCATACACTTTTTATCAACAATAGTAATTACTGTCGTTTATGAAAGCTTAGGATAGTAAGCTTGAAAGGAAGTAGAAAAGACACATAACTGTGTTTCTCCTCACATGTCATTGCTGAGACCTCCGTCAGTAGTTAATATTTTAGTTCCCTGATAGGGAGAATACGAGGTAAGAGTAACTCTAGGGACTAGAATTACGGTTAGCAAGCGCTATACTAACATTATCTACCCGCAATATTAACACTGATCGGTGATTTAATAGGGTCCCGATGATCAAAGGATTCATCTGGGTCTTGAGGGATTACTCAACCTCAACATTATATTGTGGTCCCAACAATAGACTGTGAAAGGAAACTCAAGAGTATGTTAGAAAATAATTGTACTACGGTATTTTTTGTATACTGTAGTTCAGCCGGTGTACTACCGGGGTTAGGTTAGTACCTGGCGGCACTAACCAATAGAGAGAGAGAAAGCATTAGGGAAGGAGAGTTTCCTATTATTATGGTTTAGCACAACTATTGGAAGTGTAGGACTATCAGGCCGCCTACTGTCTCCTTGCCAGAATGAGAGTTCTAATGGAAGGGGTAAGAATCTTTCCGATTCTAGCTTCCATCCATCCACAAAAGACCTGCCACCAGCTGTACTGCCGACGGCAATAATTATGGATGGCAGACCAAGAGAGGGCTAAAGACTTCTCAAAGTTATGTTGGGTTTCCCACCGGCAGCCGTCAGGGCCGGCTCAATCTTCCCCTGTGACATTCACTTCCGGTGAAGGAAGAACATAAGGAGGAATGTTGCTGAGGCGGCTGGCTAACTGCTGCTGGTAGGGTCCCGGCCGGCAACGCAGACAACCTGGCAAGCCAGGATGACTGTCAGAATACCGGCGAAAGAATGTTGTGCTAGACAGAAGGGGGAAGGGAAAGAGTCTTATACTGTAGTTCACTGGAGGAGAGGTGGCGGCAGGTATGCCGTTTACCTCCGCCAGTGGACTGGGAAAGCGTGGCTTCCTGTGTCGACGACGTCGTCGGTGGCAGAGGAAACATGATTCCTTTGCTGGTGACATCGTCGGCGGTAAGACAAGGGCACCCTGAGTTAATTACCATCTATACCAAAGCCGAGTACTCGACGGCAATGAAGAAAGACGGTGTTTACTTACTATCTAACCCAAAGCCGGAGTTCTACTCTACAGCAATGAGGAAAGACAATGGTTGCCACCTGTAATGGCGGTGGTACTCAGGGAGGGAGGAAGGGTTTAGCTTCTTCTCTCTAAAAGAGAATATCGAACATTATTCGTAATTCCAGAGGATGTAAATCATCACCTGAATTAATAATGCATGATAGGGTGAAGCTATACGTGGGAAGTTACTTTACTAACGTATATATGAGCCAGGCTAACCTAGCTCTGGAAGGAACAACGGCCATGTTGGTACCGCCAGGGTTCCCGGCAAGGTTGGTACGGGCGGGGCTTCTGCCTAATACGAAAAGTAAAGTTACATAATCGGAAGAGGAATAATAATTTTTATGTATGCACGATCTTCACTTGTATAATTTGCCTAACTAGCTAATATTATAGCTAAATACCAGCAATTGTCGCCTTACTAACTAAATAAAATGTAATGATATTCGGCGACAGCGGTCGTAAGTTGGCCGCCTCTGGTCATGGCAACACTCGACCAAACACACTTAAATTATTCAAATTTAACTGTGAGAAGGGAGCCTAAAATTATACATAGGAAAGAATTAATACTCAACTTTCCAGAGGATGAAGATGCTGGAGATTGCATGATTATTCCGAAAACTTGCAATAAAACACCGGGAACACTTCGGGGGTACACCTAGCTTATACGCTACAAGTAAAAGGAATGGTGGCCGGTAGTAGTACAGATAGGAGGTCCACCGGGTACCTCGATCGGCACCCTTTTTCTTTCGTCACTCTTCCCCCTTATATCAAAGAGTTAAATCTATTCGGGGTGAAGATTGCTATGTGTCGTATCTAAAAAATACGTCCCCGATCCCTAGCGATATCCTTAACTGGATACCCACGCCAGGAGTTAGAATCCTGGAGACCTTCGGTTTATTTCTCTGTGAGTATCGCTGTGGCAAATATCCCTTGGAAAGGCTACTTAAAGGAACCTTCCATCAGGACGACATGGCCGAGCCCAAAAACATTTTGAAACAAAATTAATAAATGGAACTGACTCGCAGTATTTTACACTGGTCAGCCTATGTCATTTATAGTCGTTAGGAAGATTGGACTGTTATTTTATAATGTGAACGCAAGCAAATTCTTTCAAACATTACCTGTTCAAAGATGCAGTACAGTACTGTACGGTAGTTATTTGTCTGTAAAATAGCATGATGTTTCTTCAGGCTTACATCCTTCATACTCCTCCAAATTAGGGTTGGTTAAATCACCTATGTCATCGTGGACTTTTCTCTCAGGATCATGGGAAGGAGGCCCAAAGTTTTTTACGCAGGCACATCTGGGATTGCCTTGGCCTGGTGTGTATAACTTCCGAGGAACCCCAGCCCAGTCACGGTCGATGCCTCCACTGTTGAATGAAAATGACAAAAAAGGAAAATTAAATCTTTTTCAATTTCTCTAAGCTAGGCAACATCCTAAGTATGCAAGATAAACTTGTATGAAACAAATAAGATTTATTAGTTATTTATTAATTACTTAGTGTTATGCAGATCCAATGAGTTCCTACTGACTTGTTTAAAGTTCCATAGGTAGTACAGTATAATGTTGTTAAACTTAACAATTTACAGATTACCTAGTGCCAAACTTTGTATCATATTTTATCAAAATGAATATGCAGGTATTGAAGTTATCTTATAGCAAGATTCAATGTGTAGAGGTACAATCATTTTTTTATCTTTTTGAGAAATCTTCCGATTGACTTCTTGCTGTTTAATGGACTTTATAACTATAATATATCTTTCTACTCTCTTACAATTGACATATCAACTGTTAGAAATGTCCACTACTTGTTAACCTGATCATTTAAATACTGTACAATTGTTTTCAAGAGCTTATCCTTTGCACTTCTTTGTAGTTTCCGATACTGCATTACAATGAGGATCTATAGCGAGCTTTGTTATGATACTGTGCTGAAAGACAGCAAAGATCAAATACGGGCATTATCACAACCCGAATAATATCTGATTTTAGATAAACCAAAGAACATAGATTCTTTATAACTAAAGAACATACTGTACATTCTTTATATAAGTAATCCTTAATGGTTGTTATTTATTACCACTCTGCTGTTTGGAATATGATGCTAAAGAAAAAAAAAAATAGTTAAATACAACTCCAACTACTCAGTCACATAACCGTAAAGTAAAATGATTATAGACAGTGCCAGTGCTGTCAGCGCTACCAGTCGGTGATGTTTCATAGTTACTACCCAGGCTAGTGTTAAATTCCACTTAAAACAAATTGTTTTTACCTACATAGTTGCCAAATCATTTGCTTCTATGCAAACAAGAAGTGAACATTAGGGAAGATTTGTTAAAATAGAAGAAAACAATGGAAAGATGTAAGTTTGTATTAGTTAGGGAATTTTCTACGAATTTGTCATTTTTATTCAATACTTCTCATATATAGTTTATTTGCTTCCTTTCCTCACTGAGCTACTATCCCTGTTGAAGCCCTTGGGCTTGTAGATTCCTGCTTTTCCAACTAAGGTTGTAGCTTAGCTAGAAATAGAATTAATAATAAAGTACTAGAAATAGAATTAATAATAAAGTACTAGAAATAGAATTAATAATAAAGTACTAGAAATAGAATTAATAATAAAGTACCAGAATGACGTTGCATTAGTGGATCAGCAGGGCGCACATTTCTGTCGGTTTCTAACAGAAATTGGGAGTAGAAGGCTTGTTAGCCTTAACACTATTAGCTGTCAAACTCAGAGGTTGGGGAACCACCCTAAGAAATTTCAGGGCTACGACTTCCAAATCTGGAGGGAAATCCAGATCCAAGATTGAGGCGGTGGGGTTCATTTATGAACAGGTAACACATCATCATTCTCCACAACTCCACAAAAACTCCAGGAGGAGAAGAAATATCCTGACAGAAAGAAGGACACTCTTTTGGAACAGGGCAAGACTGTAAAGAGCGAGGGCATGAGACTTGCGTGGATGATTCTTCTGGGTGCGAACCACAAGGAAATATAGTGCGATCCCCTGAACTACGGATTGGAGGACACGCTTCTCACTCTCTGGAACTGTGTAATGGCGGACATACCACCCATCTTTTACCATCATGCTGATGAATCATTGTCTTAATAGGTGCATCATAACACTAATCCTGTCGAGCGTCGTTTTCCCTCCCTTTAGCCTTCGACGTAGGGATAGTTTTCTTTGGGTCGATTATGTAAAGGATACCTAGACCTCTAGGCATAAGGGGAAGTGCAGGCTTCCCCGCTGATGAAAGTGAGATATAGGGCGAGGGTGGGCGCTCAGGCGAGTCGCTCTCCAACTGAAAGAGCGATGTATGAGGTGAATAACCAGAAAACTCAGTTTGACCTCAGATCAGATACAAAACAATTATCATAGGAGGCTAGGGTGCTAGGAGGTGATGACCATGGCACAACAGGGCGGTTCTTAGTCTACGTGCAGCAAGCTGCAGTTGAAGCATGCTCAATGACTGGGGATAAAATGCAGCAAGAGGATCAACCTATAGCGAAGGGTCTCCTGCTTGGCTATGGAAGGCAGAAGAATCCAGTCAGGAAAAACTTGATAAAACACTTGGCCACCATCCTTTGTCGTCTCATCCTGTGAAAGACTTGAAGCAGGAAAGGGGATTTCAGAAAATGGAAAATGAGATTCAGATGTTTTGCTCACTTTCGAAGTTGAAGTCATCAAAGAATATTGATCCCGTCTAGATTATATTTCTAACATCATATTTCTCCCAATGGGAGGGCGACTACTTCCTACACACAACACAAGAAGACTGACATGCAGCAATGTCCCCTACATGCCGGACACAGAGGATGAGGATTGTCATTTAAACGACTCGTGTTCATTCCACAATGATGACCATCCTCACCAGGACAGGCTCTCATCATACAAACTTGATTTGCACTCATACTGAAATGAATAGAAAAACAGTTAACACAAAGAAAAAAACTTCAAAGGCCAGATGCAACAACACACTTCCTAACAGAACAACGGCCGGAGTAAGAATGGCTTGCCCCTGCCTGTGCGAGTTGGAGCCTGTCCATCCTACACACTGGTTGAAAGAGGCTGCCAAATCGTCAATAATTCTTCATTGGCTGTCTCTAGCTCACACCAGAGAAAACCAATTTTAAATGACAAAGGTCTGTTTTGCATAGGAACAAAATACTGTAATAATATACATTGTGCACTACAATTGGTAACCACTATCGGGCAAAGTAGAAAAAAATTCTAGACATGATTCTAATCATGACTTTGTTTCAAGTACAGTACTGTACTGTAAAATAAAGTTAAATGTACAAAACTAAGGCTAAGAATCAAACTGCAAGAGTTAAACCACAGGCTTGTCTTTAAAATGAAATGTTCTTAGAGGAGCCACGACATTAAGCATCAAGCAATTTCAGTTCTTAAATGAGATTTAACAGAATATACAGTATATTACTGAACATTAAAATGATATTTTAATTATAAAATAAATTTTTGAATATACTTACCCGGTGAATATATAATAGCTGCAACTCTGCGGCTCGACAGACAACATACTCAAAAAAACTCGCGAGCGATCGCTATGCAGGTTGCGGGTGTGCCCACCAGCGCCAACTGTCGGCCAGATACCACTCTTGAATGTAAACAAAACCTTCAATTCTTCTCGTCCCGCTGCGTCTCTATTGGGGAGGAAGGGAGGGTCATTTAATTTATATATTCACCGGGTAAGTATATTCAAAAATTTATTTTATAATTAAAATATAATTTTTAAATATTAAACTTAGCCGGTGAATATATAATAGCTGATTCACACCCAAGGAGGTGGGTAGAGACCAGAGTTAATATGTTTACAGCGTATAAGCTAAGAGTTTTTTCATTTTGACAGTTATCAATAAAGTATAACAAAACCAAAATAAATAGGTACCTGGTAAGGAAGTTGACTTAGACGATTACTCTGCCTTGTAAGTCTGTCTTCCTCACGGAGCCCAGCGATCCTCTTAGGATGCTGACAGACTCCCAGGAGCTGAAGTATCAAGGGCTGCAACCCATACAACAGGACCTCATCAAACCCCTAATCTGGGCGCTCTCAAGAAATGACTTTGACCACCCGCCAAATCAACCAGGATGCGAAAGGCTTCTTAGCCTTCCGAACAACCCATAAAAACAATATTAAAAACATTTCAAGAGACAGATTAAAAGGATATGGAATTAGGGAAGTGTAGTGGTTGAGCCCTCACCCACTACTGCACTCGCTGCTACGAATGGACCCAGTGTGTAGCAGTCCTCGTAAAGAGTCTGGACATCTTTCAAGTAAAATGACGCGAACACTGACTTGCTTCTCTAAAAGGTCGCGTCCATGATACTTTGCAGAGATCTATTTTGCTTAAAGGCCACGGAAGTTGCTATAGCTCTAATCTCGTGCGTCTTAACCTTAAGCAAAGATCGGTCTTCCTCACTCAAGTGTGAATGAGCTTCTCGTATTAACAATCTGATAAAATATGACAAAGCATTCTTTGACATAGGTAAGGATGGTTTCTTAACCGAACACCATAACGCTTCAGATTTACCTCTTAAAGGCTTCGTACGAGCTAAATAGATCTTAAGAGCTCTAACGGGGCATAATACTCTCTTTAACTCGTTGCCTACGATCTTTGATAAGCTAGGAATATCAAAAGATTTAGGCCAAGGACGAGAAGGCAGTTCATTCTTGGCTAGGAAACCAAGTTGAAGAGAACAAGAGGCTTTTTCTGTCGAAAAACCGATGTTCTTGCTGAAGGCATGAAGCTCACTGACTCTTTTAGCTGAGGCCAAGCACACCAGGAAAAGAGTCTTAAGAGTGAGATCCTTCAGGGAGGCTGAATGTAAAGGCTCGAACCTGTCTGACATGAGGAATCTTAGGACCACGTCTAAATTCCATCCAGGTGTAGTCAAACGACGTTCCTTAGAGGTCTCAAAAGACTTAAGGAGATCTTGTAGATCTTTATTGTTGGAAAGATCTAAGCCTCTATGCCGGAAGACCGAAGCCAACATGCTCCTGTAGCCCTTGATCGTGGGAGCTGAAAGGGAGCGAACTTTTCTCAGGTATAAGAGAAAGTCCGCGATTTGGGCTACAGAGGTACTGGACGAGGATACAGATACTGACTTGCACCAGTCTCGGAAGATTTCCCACTTCGATTGGTAAACTCTAATGGTAGAAGCTCTCCTCACTCTTGCAATCGCACTGGCTGCCTCCTTCGAAAAGCCTCTAGCTCTCGAGAGTCTTTCGATAGTCTGAAGGCAGTCAGACGAAGAGCGTGGAGGCTTTGGTGTACCTTCTTTACATGTGGCTGACGTAATAGGTCTACTCTTAGAGGAAGACTTCTTGGAAAGTCTACCAGCCATCGAAGTACCTCGGTGAACCATTCTCTCGCGGGCCAGAGGGGAGCAACTAACGTCAACCTTGTCCCTTCGTGAGAGGCGAACTTCTGCAGTACCTTGTTGACAATCTTGAATGGTGGGAATGCGTATAGGTCTAGATGAGACCAATCTAGGAGAAAAGCATCTATATGTATTGCTGCTGGGTCTGGGACTGGAGAGCAATAGATTGGAAGCCTCTTGGTCATCGAGGTTGCAAAGAGGTCTATGGTGGGTTGACCCCAAGTCGCCCAAAGCCTCTTGCACACATCCTTGTGGAGGGTCCATTCGGTTGGAATAACCTGACCTTTCCGACTGAGACAATCTGCTAGAACGTTCAAGTCGCCCTGGATAAACCTCGTCACTAGGGAGATGCCTCGATCTCTTGACCAGATCCCTTGCGATCTCGTACAGTGTCAGGGAGTGGGTACCTCCTTGTTTGGAAATGTACGCCAAGGCTGTGGTGTTGTCCGAGTTGACCTCCACCACTTTGTCTCGAAGGAGACTCTCGAAGCTTATCAAGGCCAGGTGAACTGCCAAAAGCTCCTTGCCGTTGATATGCATGCTCCTCTGACTTGAGGTCCACAGACCTGAGCATTCCCGACCGTCCAGTGTCGCACCCCAACCCAAATCCGATGCGTCTGAGAAGAGAACGTGGTTTGGTTTCTGAACTGCTAGGGGAAGTCCCTCTCGTAGACTGATATTGTCTTTCCACCAATTCAGGCAAGTCTTTACTGTTTCGGAAATCGGGATCGAGACCGCCTCTAGCGTCTTGTCCTTTTTCCAGTGAAAAGCTAGATGGAATTGTAGAGGTCGGAGGTGTAGCCTTCCTAGCGAGACAAACTGCTCCAGGGATGATAGAGTTCCTATTAGACTCATCCAATTCCTGACTGAGCAACGTTCTCTCTTCAACATCTTTTGGATTACGAGCAGGGCTTGATCTATTCTGGGGGCCGACGGAAAAGCCCGAAAAACTGGACTGCGAATCTCCATCCCTAAATACAGAATAGTTTGGGATGGGATCAGCTGGGACTTTTCCAAGTTGACCAGAAGTCCCAATTCCTTGGTCAGATCTAAAGTCCAATTGAGATCCTTCAGACAGCGATGACTGGACGAGGCTCTGAGAAGCCAGTCGTCCAAATAAAGGGAGGCTCGGATACCCGATAAATGGAGGAATTTTGCCACATTCCTCATAAGCCTCGTAAACACGAGAGGAGCAGGACTTAGGCCAAAGCACAGGGCCCGAAACTGGTACACCACATTGTCGAACACAAATCTCAGAAAAGGTTGGGAATCTGAGTGAATGGGGATGTGGAAGTAAGCGTCTCTTAGGTCGAGAGAGACCATCCAGTCTCCCTTTCTGACCGCCGCTAAAACTGACTTCGTGGTCTCCATGGTGAACTTTGTCTTTGTGACAAAGACATTCAGAGCACTGACGTCTAGCACCGGTCTCCAACCTCCTGTCTTCTTCGGTACTAGGAAGAGACGGTTGTAAAACCCCGGTGATTGAAGGTCCGAGACTTTGACCACCGCTCCCTTCTCTAGCAAAAGAGACACTTCTAGTTTCAGGGCTTGTCTCTTTGCTTCCTCTCGGTACCTGGGAGAGAGATCGATGGGGGACGTCGCTAGAGGAGGTTTGCGTACAAATGGGATTTTGTACCCCTCTCTGAGCAACCTCACAGACTGTTGATCTGCGCCTCTCTTCTCCCAGGCTTGCCAGAAGTTCTTGAGTCTGGCACCTACTGCTGTCTGAAGCTGCGGGCAGTCAGACTCTGCCTCGCGAGGACTTGGCTCCTTTCCTCTTTCCTCTCTTCCCTTCGGCACGAGTACTTCCCCTGCTGGGGGCTCTGCCACGAAAGGGCGGAATAAACCTGGACGCTGGAGTGTCTATCCTAGGTCTAGCAGACAAGGCAGACGAAGGGGTCCCTTTGCGAGCCGAGGACGCAACCAAGTCATGGGTGTCCTTCTGCACAAGAGACAACGATATTTCCTTAACTAAAAGTTCAGGAAACAAGAACTTAGACAAAGGGGCAAAGAGTAGCTCAGATCGTTGACAGGGCGTCACTCCTGCTGACAGAAAAGAGCACAGAGACTCTCGTTTCTTTAGGACTCCTGACGTAAACGAGGCGGAGAGCTCGTTGGATCCATCGCGGATGGCCTTATCCATGCAGGACATAATGAGTAAGGAAACATCTCTATCGGCTGATGAGATTTTCCTACTCAAGGCTCCCAAACACCAGTCAAGGAAGTTAAAAACTTCAAAAGCCCTAAAGATGCCCTTAAGTAGATGGTCCAGGTCTGAGGATGACCAACTAATCTTCGAGCGTCTCATGGCTAGGCGGCGGGGAGAGTCTACAAGACTTGAGAAGTCGCCCTGGGCAGAGGCAGGAACTCCCAAGCCGAGAACTTCTCCCGTGGCATACCAGACGCTCGATCTAGACGAGAGTTTAGTTGGAGGGAAGGCAAAGGCAGTCTTCCCTAAACTCCTCTTGGTTTCCAACCAATCGCCTAACAGCCGTAAAGCTCTCTTGGATGAGCGAGAGAGAACGAGTTTTGTAAAGGCTGGCATGGCAGCAGGTACGCCTAAAACAAACTCTGACGGCGGCGAACGAGGAGCCACAGAGACAAAGTGTTCAGGGAACAACTCTTTAAAAATGAGCATGACTTTTTTAAAGTCCATAGATGGCGGAACTGCTCTAGGCTCATCAATATCTGAAGGATGATCCTCAGGCTGAGGGTCAGCAACGTCCTCATCCGAAAGTTCCTCATCTGATAACTGATGAGAAACAAGCAAAGGGGGGGGCAATGCTTGACACGCAGCGTCCGCCCGCACTGGTGCATAAGTGGTGGAGCAGGACGCAGCGTCCTGAAACTGTTGAACAGTCTGGGAACTGTCAACAACAACAACAGGTGCGTGAGGACGCACAGCGTCCACCCGAGACTGCTTAGACCGCCTGGGTTGTGCAGTCAAAACAACTCTAGGTTGCGGAGGTTGACGCACTGCGTCAAAACAAGTCAACTCTGATGGTTGGCGAATGTCCTGAACGTCACCAGGCGCATCAGTGAGTTGCTTAACGTCCACATGCGGTTGAAAGTCCACACGAGACCGCATCGGGTGTGGTACAACCCCAACTGGTTGACGTGAGCTGGCTACACCAACGTCAACAGGACGCACAACAGAACGCTTGGGTGGCTGACGGCCAGGATCTCCATGAGGTAAACGGCTAGGTTCAACGGAAACCTTCTCTGCGTTGTAATCTTCCATAAGGGACGCAAGCTTAGACTGCATGTCCTGCAGTATAACCCATTTAGGGTCTACGGTAACGGGTGCGGTAACAGACGGGATTAGCGTCTGAGACGGCACAACTTTGCCTTGCTTAGGCGGCGAGCAGTCATCCGATGACAGCAACGGGTCCGAACTGTCCCAATGACTACATCCGGGACGTTGGACCTGTCCTGAAGGGACCGACTTGCGTTTCAAAGGCCTAGAAACCTTGCTCCATGGTTTCTTGCGTGAAACGCCTTCGGAAGACGAGGTAAAAATGGGCTCTCTCGTCTTATGGTAGGGGCGATCTTGACGAGATACGCCTGATACCATAGAGGGAACGTCTGTTCGCTGATCAAGGCCTCTCGAACCCATAAGTCGTACGACATTGCTTCTCCCCTGGGCTTGGGAGCTTGCAAGAGGTCCCGGACTAGGTGAACGACAGGCACGAACAGACGAACCCTCTGTCGCAACACTGTTCACAACACTTTGCGCACTAATCACTTTCCCACTTTCCGCCGTGGCACTGTGGCACTTAAGTTCCTTCACGTCAGCCATGAGTTGATTACGGTCACTTGCTAACGCTTCAACTCTCTCCCCCAAGGCATGAATAGCACGTAACATGTCTTGCATAGACGGTTCCTGAGTGCTAGAAGGGGGGTTAGGAACAACCACTACAGGGGAAGGATTAGGTTCAGGGGCATGTGGAGAGGAAAAATCTACGGACCTAGATGAACTTCTCCTTACCCTATCTCTCTCTAGTCTGCGTGTATACTTATCATATTCGATAAAATCGAATTCCGAAAGGCCCACGCATTCCTCACACCGATCTCCCAATTGACAGGTTTTACCCCGACAATTGGAACAAACGGTATGAGGGTCGAGAGAAGCCTTTGGAAGACGCCTATTACAGTCCCTAGCATTACACTTTCGAAATCTAGGTACTTGAGAAGGGTCAGCCATTTTGAATTAGTCAAAGAAAATTCCAAAAACAATCCAAGTCATCAACAAATAATCCGATTCAATAAAGAGTTCAAGAGTTTATGTTGAGGAAAAACACCTGTACTGCGAAAGCTCAAACCAAAATAAAGTACTTCACCAAATATGATGGGAAAACTCCAGGTTCTACAGCGAGTATAAGTACGTCTTGTCGTCAACGTCGACAGAGAAGAATTGAAGGTTTTGTTTACATTCAAGAGTGGTATCTGGCCGACAGTTGGCACTGGTGGGCACACCCGCAACCTGCATAGCGATCGCTCGCGAGTTTTTTTGAGTATGTTGTCTGTCGAGCCGCAGAGTTGCAGCTATTATATATTCACCGGCTAAGTTTAATATTTAAAAATATAAGATTTTAAATTTCTTAATCTGTAAGTCCATAAGTCAAATAATGTATGAGGAAAAAAAATATATTAAGAAGAATATCTTTCCTTATTTGCTTCCAAAGGCTAAAATTCATTCAAATGAAAACTTTCTATTTGAAAAGGGCTACAATTTCTTCTAATGTCAATATTGTACACTGAACCTGGATAGAACTGTATCTAGTAGAAAACCAAATCTTTATACCACTGATCAGTAACAAAAAAGAAAAAAAAACCCTGAAATGTACCTGAGAGGAGTGCACCAAACTCGTGAACCAGATTCTGCCGACCACTCAGAATTACATGGGGGAAAAAGTTTTTTCTCTTTGTTGCTGTCTTCCTTTTCTTTGTATGCCTCTGAAATCCACTTCAGAGCTTCAATTTTGTAAGCCGTTGGTTCACCATTTTGGTCATAGTAACGACCTATCAGTTTTCCTGTAAATAAAAAGAAGTGTAAAAGATGCTGTAGCACATACAACACAAGATGTTTTTAAATACCAAATTTAAAAGGAAGAAAAAGCTGAATACAATACACTTACCTCACATTCCTCAAGTGAAGATCATTAAATTTAATAAATATCATTCAGGGGCCCTTCAAGTTTTGGAAAGGGCCATATTTTTTACTAATATGATTCATTTTTAAGCAAACCAGTGAATAGAACACTGTCTCTTTATACTGACCCATTTCGTAATTTAAGTTATAATCATATATTTAGGCATTTTAAGACTAGTAAAGTAATAATTTTTTATTTTTCATGAAATCCTATAGTACTACAGTACAGTAGAGTATACTGCATTCTAACATGCTTTCTTTGGTCCTTCATCCATGATATTGAAAGTTTGAGATTTGAAGTTCGAAATTTCTCCATTTTTTAAATCTACCTTGTGTTAAAAAGGTGTCTTAGTCTAACATTGATAATTTTCTTAAATACAGTACAGTATTTCAAAGATGTGTTAGCTGACTTCAGCATTTAATATAGTTGCACCCAGCTGATTTGTGAGAGCTTTGTTGAAATAAGTCAAAGGATAAAGTTTTGTAGACTTTGATAAATGTTAATAATTTGAAAACTAAACTAATGATAGCTACTCTTATTAACAGGAAAACTGCTCTCTCCATAAAAATCGAAGGTAATTCACAGTTTCATATACCAGAATCTAGAAATAAGTCTTCTGTCTGTCAAGAGAAATTCTCATGTTCTCTTCTCTTATAATTATCCAAATTGACTTCAAACTGTTTCTATCCTGGAGAGAACCTTTGAATTAACTTGGTTTAAAGCGTCATTTAATCTTGGCACCAAAAAATCATCCCAGACTAACATGAAGTTTTTGAGTACTTAATCTTGCAAGTGGTTGTTTTCAATAACTTGATGGGAATTACACCAAACTAATGTTAAATTCTTATGAGGAAAATATGTTGGCTCTCAACAGTGGGGAACAAGTAGTGTTTGTAAGCATCTTACTAGTACGTTGAGGATAAAAAAAGCTTGTTAGTGATGATTTCCTGATAGAATGTAAGGCTATATAACGTACTGTAAAACTTATTATAAAATACATACCCACATATTTATAGTCACTCTGATAGAACTTGTCCCATTCATCCAGTCCAATATAGTCGGTGCCAGATAAACCAGTAATATCATCAATCAATCCTTCTTCACTAAAATCTCCACTTACAAAGGCCCTGCTGGCATCTCGACCTGAAATGGAATATAAAAAAGCTTATTCACTAAATATCTCTACTTGCAAAGGCCCTGCTTGCATTTTGACCTGAAATAGAATACTGCATAAAAAAAGCTTACTACATTATCATGAGGTATGTAGAACAGCAATTAAATATTTAATATGGAAAAATAAGGCCTATTACCAGGTAAAATTATATGTAAGATTAAAATCCTTGGAGCCTAAAAGCCTCAAGTTGTTAGGTTCTTAGGCTTAAAATGATAAAATTTAAAAAAAATGAAATAGTTACTGGCTATATATGCCAAAAAGGATAATAAACTAGAAAAGAATGCAAAAATGATTTTAATATACAGTATTGCATTCCATTATTCCATTATTACAAGCCAAGCGGCATTCAAAGTGGGAAAAACAGAATGCAACAAGTCCTAAAGTACCAATAGGAAAAGCAGTAAAATGCTAAAATGAAACAGCAAAGTAAAGAAATAAAATAGTAGGAAGAGCAAAATGATGACATTGTTCTCCTTTCCATAAATTCTTGGAAAATACTAATACATGTACTGTACTGTAATTTATTATTAGTGATTTCCAAATATTTTCCGAAAAAAATTTCTAACTTTACTGGCCATCTTATCTACAGTAATTTATGCCCTTTGTAAGCATGTACATTGTCTGCATTACGACATCATATTCACTAATAATAGTCTTCCCATATATACTTGGGGTAGAGTTCTCTTGCTTGGAGTTACACTCGGGCACACTATTCTATCTTATTTCTCTTCCTCTTGTTTTATTAAGTTTTTAAAGTTTATACATAAAATATTTATTTTAATGTTGTCACTGTTCTTCCAATATATTTTTCCTTGTTTCCTTTCTTCACGGGGCTATTTTCCCTGTTGGGGCTCCGGAGCTTAAAGCCTCCTGCTTTTGCAACTAGGGTTGTAGCTTAGCAAGTAATACTAATAATAATAATACTGCTTGGTAGAACTCGTGAATTAATTGTACAGTATACGGTACACGTACAATAGTTTGCCTTCGTAGCGTTGCTTAATTTGTTTTTAGAACATTTTCAAGGTCAGTATGTTCTTTTTATGTGATGAAATCATAACTCTTTAATTACATCTTTCTTTTAACTTACTGTTTGGTTGTGTGTGACCATTTGTTATCATTTCTTCCTCTACAAAGCTAAGAAACACAAGTCTACCCATTTTCATACAGCCAATTTTTAATAGTTTTCAAAGACATTATTATTCTAAAGTTTGGGGCAATTTAGTCCTACAACTGATAGTTTGTTAAGGGATTGGAAAAAAATTAAAAATTGATTTCCAAATACCAAATATGTGGGGAAACCCCATTAAGAAGACATACCTGAGAGTTAGGTCAAGTGAGGAGAGGAATCCAGGGGCAGTACTAATCAAGTAGGTCCCAAACATCCTAAGTTTAATTCGGTAACTGTAGTTTTCCCTCATTTTTCTTCATTCCTCTGCCCTCCCCATAAACCAGTTTTCCACCACAGGAGGCATAATGATTATTGTATATGGTAAGGTTATAATTGGTTAACCAATCATTTTCATGGCAATAAATACCAAATTGAGAATCTCATAAGCTGTCAGGAATCAAAATTCAAGTTACATGAAACATGTCACTAAACCTTTATTTCCCATTTCAGAATAAACAACTCAATTGCAATTAATCCTCCCCATAGGGTAAGATTTCTTAAACAACATTACCCCTGTGCCATTCACCAAGATACTTGATAAGTAAGAGCATGGTATTCCAGGTTAGGGAGTTGTATGTATGATAGCAGCCACCTGCATGTATGATGACAGCCGACTTAGAATACGGCAGTCTAAGGGAGGTCGCAGGAGGTTGATAGCCCCCCATTAGATAAGTAGGTAAGGACATGGCTTGTAGATTAGGTTAGGAGAGACAGTTTAGGTTAATTGATGTCCATTATTTATGCAAGCAGGAGGAACTGGCTGCTGATATACAATAGCTCCCAGGTTAGTTTAAATAAAGGTAAGGTTTCAGAGACCCTGACTAGTTAGGATATAGTGACCTAGGTTAGGCAGGTGGGACTGTGAAGTTATGATGTTTTGCTGGTTTTATTGTAGTTTATTACAGGGTAATGTAACCTAGGTAAAAAACTACTTCTTTCTATAGAAAAAGGTCCGTTCTCTTCGAAAATGGCACTCGTTCCTGTCGGAAATTAATAGTTTCAGAAATATATATATATGTTAACATAACTGCTAATGTTAGCGAAGCAAGAACTATTATACTTAGCGTTGCTAATGTTAGCGTGCGCAGCTCAACATTACCGCTTGCCAGTAGATACGAGCTTGATGTTTTTGTTTTCTGGCGAGCGAAGCGAGCCCGCGGTGGAACAAGAGCCATTATAATTAAACATTTTAACAGAATATATATGTTTTCCTCTTGTAAATAACGTGATTTAACCTGTCCATTTCAACCGCAATAACAACCAGTTCGCCTACTTGAAGTTAATCAAACTGGTTGTTGTTTGTTTGCGGTTGAAATGAAGGCAAAATTCTGTTAAATCACATATTTTGCTACAGGAAAACACATATTTTCTGATCGAACTGATACCCTGTAGACTTTTAAAACTTTACCGTTTTGCTAGCTTGGGCACAGGAGTAAATATTTACCATCTACGCTAACTCAAAACTGACATACTGTACCTGCAAAAAATTCGTATCCACCACCGGGTCCATAATGTTTTTTGCCCTTTTTAACATTGTATACAAGTCCTAAAATAGCCAAATAAATCCCTTTACTACCAGGTTGTCCATCATACTGTTTCAACTCCTCAGCTGTAAACAACCTTTCCTTGGGCCTCGGTCTGTCTGATTTATCCTTCGCTCCCTCTTTGGAGGATTTCTGAATATTTGAACCAAGGAAAATTCCTTTCACTCCCTGAATAACTTTATGGACAGCGGCAACAGATGGTTTCGAAAGGAATGCGGTTATTTCTTCGTTAGGATATACTTGCAGAAGAATGGCAATCACACCGATTACCACTGCACTTATAATGAATACCGCTTTCAGTAACTGCATTTCTGTCTTAGATTTTTTATATTTTTCAAGTTCACAATACACCTGCGTAACTTCACAGAGCAACGAGACTCGGCGTCAATTATTTAGTTCATTCATGAGTGAATGGGACAGGTAACATCTCTACATGACCGAGACGTCAATATTGTGATTAATAAACTAGTTGGCAACGTCATACTATTGCCGCTTTGTTTGTAAACAAACTTTCGTTCACAAAATACTACCTCCTAAATGTTGATTTAAATTTACTGTTGTTTTAAACAGTCACTGTATTTTTAACATATCGCATTGCTCTTAAGTAAAGAAATAAAAAGATGATCACTATGTTACAGAATTCTATTCCGTATAAGACAAATTACACTATTTGCAATAAGTTAGAGTCGAGCATTCCCTGAGAATTTTACTATTTTTATGCTATGAAACCTTAAAATGGTGCCGGATTTTGTAATTCTTAAGAAAAAGCCATTTTTATAAAATACATATGCTTCGGTAACGACAGTCCGGTTTCTCGAGAGGGTATGAAGTCCATTCGACGAAATGTCATTTAGAAATTCGTCAATAAAGTGGGTAATTTGTTCCCATTACTTTAGCCAAGGCAAAGTGCACACACACACACACACACACACACACACACACACACACACACATATATATATATATATATATATATATATATATATATATATATATATATATATATATATATATATATATATATATATATATATATATATATATATATATATATGTGTGTGTGTGTGTGTGTGTGTGTGTGTGTGAGAGAGAGAGAGAGAGAGAGAGAGAGAGAGAGAGAGAGAGAGAGACCCAAGTGGAAGTACGTGTCTGAAGCTTTTGTTCTGCAGTGGACTGGTAACAGCCAATGATATATTATTACGATTATATGCCTAATGCAATGCATTTCAATTAAATATAGAAAATCATACCACTTTCTTACCTGTATATATTTCTTCGTAGAACCTCACCTTATGCATGACCTTGGCTTCAGTAAACAAAATTTATAACTGGACTATAACCAAAAGAAATACACCGATCGAGAAAAGGAAAGTGGCGATATAGAAATAAAACCCCAGACTATTATTTTCAACAATAATGCCCAAAACTAAACATATTAATATGAACAAAATGGATAGGAACATCAAAAATTGCATAGACAAACACCAACGCTATACAATAAAGAGCAAAACAAGCAATTGCTAGTTAAAACCATCGTAACCTACCAATAGAACTAAAAAAAGAGAAACTAAAGGACTTCTAAGAGAAAGTTTATTTCCATTATGAGGTAAGTTAATTTATCAAGGACAGGCACGATATAGTCAAAATTGATAAAGTTACTAAATAATTTAAATATCCTCCCCTACAAGAAAAAGAAAAGTGCTTTTTATATATAACACTATAAAAATTAGGTCAAGTTACAAGAGACCTTTTGAAGTAAGACCTCTTGTTTGAGCTCTTGAAGCTTGAGCAGTCCTTCTCGTAGGTCTCCTACTTAGTCTGATTTGAGGTCCTGCTAAAGTCAATGGGTTCAGGCTGTACCTCAAATAAAGAATCAGCTTCTTCACTGGGCTCAAAAACTTAAATATTTTCAAGTGTTAGAATCATCCTCTGAAGTTGCATTAGGAGTATTCAACTCGCAATACAATTCCAGAGGAATAAATGTTTAACATTCACCTTAACATGGCTACCATCTGACTTTGCCCCTTCAACTGTGCGCATCACAAAATCCTGATCAGGAAAGGTATCTACAACTCGCACAAGTGGCCAGTACGGCTTAGTCCTATAGGGCAATTTCAATAAGGTTATCTCTCCTTCTTCCCAGACCTTTGTATTCCGAAAAGCAGCTCCATCTTTTTCCCTCAAATTCACCAAGTACTCAGACGACCATCTATCTTTAAATTCTTCAAATAAGAAGTCACGGAGGTTGAGGACACGAGCTAAGCAAGTCGAGTAATCATCTTCTTCATTATATTCCCATTCAGGGAGTTGTTCACTGTCTCCGAAAACTATGGAAGGAATAGGTCTTCCAACCAAAAAGTGACTAGGAGTAATAATGTCTATCTCATTTACACATGAGCGATATGTTAATGGTCTGTTGTTCAAGATTTTTTGAATGTCAGACAAAGAGGTAGTAAATTCGGAAGTGGTAGGAGTTGACCTACCTAAGACTTTAAACAAATAATGTTTAACAGTTTTAATTAACCTTTCCCATGTAGCACCGTACCATGCGGCATATATGGAAATAGTTTTATGGCCAATTGAAGCGGTTCTAAACGTCTCTTCAAACTCTAAAGAAGTTAAAAGCTGTTCTATAATGTTGCTAGCTTGAATAAAAGACTTAGCATTGTCAGAATAAACTACTGACGGTATTCCATACCTATTTACGAATCTCACAAAAGCCAGAATAAACTTAGAGGTAGATATGGAGTGCACAGCCTCAAGGTGAACTGTGCGAGTGTTAAAACATGTGAAAATCAGAATATAGATTTTCATCCTTTCTCCCCCCTTTATCCTTTGCCCACAAGTGACCAGTGTAATCAACACCTGTGAGAGAAAAGGGCACACTCCAATTAACTCTGGAAGCGGGGAGAGAAGAAGGTGAAGGATAAGATACAGGCCGAGCATTGTACCTCTTACAAGCTATAAAATCCCTAAGTACATTAAGCACAGCTTGACGGGGTTTCAATATCCAGAATCCATGCATTCTATGGAAATTAAGGATAGCTTGCAGACCCATATGCATAGTTTTGCAATGAGCAAAGTAAATCAACAATTTAGTCAAATGGTGGTGTTTAGACATGAGAATGGGATTTACCACATGGTACTCAAGATCGACATTCTTGTCTATACGACCTCTAGATCTGATAATCCCATGCTTATCCAAAAACAAATTAAGCTGATTAACTAACTGAGGCACAGCACTTGTGGATCTAGGATCCTCTAAGTAACTCAATTCTATAAGAAAGGCTTCAGCTTGCATTAAACCTACTAAATGATTAATAGCTGCCTCAGAAGTGTCAGCATTTGATTTCTTATATCTTGAAGCAGTAAAGACATTTACTGTAACCTCAAACAACTTACTATAACTAGAAAATTTACATATGTCAACAAGAGGTGCAGCCTTAACAGGACTAAGCACTGGTGACACTAACTCTCCTTTAACCTCACAGGGAATATATCCCAACTGGCCCTTGGGCTACCCCTGAGGGGGTGATAATACCCATTCAGGACCTTTAGTCCACCAATTTAATTATCCAAAAATACCTTAGCCGTACAAGGCTTAGTCAAAAAGTCAGCTTGATTATGAAGAGAAGGAATGTAGGAAAAAGACACCTGGCCATATTTACATTTTAGTTCATCAAGCAGCTGACTTCGGTAATCCTATTATTTACAAAAGAATTCTTTTTATGAGTTTTTTCCCCAGAATCTAACATAAAACTACTTTGCTATCTACAAATACTACAATGGAACGGAGTAGACAGCCAGAAATTTGACCCTTGTCAAATATTGTCTTCAGACACTTCAAGGATAGTTGAGCAGCTAACAGCTCTAATGTAGGAAGAGTTCGCTCTATTATAGGAGAGACCTTAACCTTAAGAGAATAAGAGGGAGCAATTCTGCTCCTGAACAACATAAATAGCGCACCCATACGCTTCCTTAGAAGCATCAGCGAATATGTATAAGTTGACAGGAAGGTCTACATTAAATGACTTCCTTTTAAAGGGGACACTACTTACTTACTTCGAAAGTTTTGCATAATCTACGCCATCTAAATCTTGATCCCAGTCAATTAATTTCTGGCACATCTCTCTTATTAAGAGTTTCCCTTGCAACAACACTGGTGCAAATATTCCAATTGGGTCAAATCCAGAGGCCAAAGAAAACAAAATCTTCCTTTTTGTTGAGGCATTGCAGTTAAGAGAGGCCTCCTTAAGTTTTAGAGAATCCTCTTCCTTATTGTACAAATATCCTAATACACTAACCTCTGGAGAAAGATATTTTTCTTCCTCTTTAAGGTGAGAAAGAATAGACTTGTCATTGGAAGACCATTCCCTTAATGGTAAACCTCCAGAGTTCATAACCTTATTTATGTTATCAACTGTATGACTAAGCTCATTAACATTGTTGGTTGTAAAGATCAAATTATCAACGTAAAATTTATCTTTAATTAAAGTGGATACCTCAATGTGGGAGTTCACCATCAGATGGTGCTGAACAATATAATTCAAGAGGAAAGGGGAACTCACAAAACCAAATATTATGGTATTATACCTATAGGGGACATATTTACCGTTAATTTTTCGAAAAACAAAATCTCTATCTGTCCCCATCAAGAGAGAGTCTAATTTGAAGGAAATCCTTCATTATGTCAGCAA
Source organism: Palaemon carinicauda (assembly GCF_036898095.1). Taxonomy (NCBI): domain Eukaryota; kingdom Metazoa; phylum Arthropoda; class Malacostraca; order Decapoda; family Palaemonidae; genus Palaemon; species Palaemon carinicauda. Next base: position 2,738,046 of record NC_090757.1, read on the forward strand.
GGACAAAATCGTTGGTTCTAAAATAGATCAACAAAGATAATAGGTTGTTCATTAGGTCAAAGCCAGAAAATGTAGCTTCATTAAGCGAAGGCGCTTTTCCGACCTTCAGAGAGCAATTAAATACAGGCGTTATTTTTGTGGTAGTCAACTCATCCATCTTGATAACAGGTTGATGGGGAATAAATATCTGACCTGGCACTCTCTTTTCTACAGGTTCCATGATCCCCAATGCCTCTTGCTGGTTGAATACCTCTTCATATTTTCCCGGGATACCCTTACTTTCTAGCTTCTCATACACTCTTTAGGCTACCGCTAAAGATATTTTCAAGTTAGAAGGAACTTTTTTAATTAGATCTTCTTTCCAAGGCAGAGCTATATGATAATGCTCATCCTTATAGGATATGGACTCTTTAGATTTCTGTACTTGATCATTTTTATAGGCTAAATTATTCTACTCACTAACTGGTATCCTTATACTCTCTAGACTATAGGAATTATCTAAACCATACTCTACGCTTGAGTCAGAGAATATTTTTTGCAGGTTGTCAAACTGGTAACCAACAGGATTGACTGCAAAATTAACAAATAACCTCTCTTCCTAACTTCTTTGGAGGAATAAAGTCTATCAGGCCTTTCTGGGGAGATTATCTAGATTTAACTAGTTTTTTCTCAATATTAAAATTATGAAACACCCGAGTTTCTAAATTATTTTCTAAATTAATTTCATGAGGATTAAATTTTAAGACTCTCTCTTCTTCACAAAGCTTATGAAATTCAGTTTCCACAGGATTAGAACTGAAGGAAGACTCGACCTTAAACAGATCTTATTTCCATAATCCTGCTCTTCATGTAGTGGCATAAAATTCATACCATTTCCCATTGGAATATAACCATTAGCTAACCTAATGACCCTGCAGCTTTTACCATAAATTACAGCCGGCTGTAAACTAAACTGACTAAAATATTGGAGAATATCATTACCTATAATACCAAACAACTTCGTGTCTTCACCTCTGACCCTGGGAAAATCTGGATATATATGCAAATCATTATCATTCATACTCTGAATAATACTTGTCAATTTAGGAACTTCAACAGTTAAACTGAACCCTTCCATGGCAAAAAATAAACACCAAGTTCTGTGTCCATTGGGAAAGGTCAGATCTGCGACATAATTGAAACCATCTTTCGCAGCTATAGGCATACCAAAGGAAGATACTAACCGGTGTAAAGGATTCAAGCTACCCCCAGTTTCAAGCTACCCCTCGGTAACTTTAAACCGGTTTCAGATTACCGGGGAGGTAGTTTGAAAGCGGTTTCAAGTGATAAAAAGCACGGTCAATACGGCCATCATTTATGTGGTTTTTTTTTCCAAAACGAACTTAAGATACATTCAGTGAGTAGATTTGCATGATATATAACACTAGTGCATATAAGTCCAGCGTTCTTAACTCGTCGGGATGACCAAAAAGAGGACGATAGTTATAATGACCATTTCTCGTCCGTGGTCCCCTAATCAAACCCCCTTTTTTTGTTATCTGATTATTTTGTATGCGGTAGTAAGCCATTGATTTCTGGTGTTTTCGGATGTACATAAATCCAGGCTAACCTGATCACAGCATCACTTGTCCAAAAAGTCGTCAGTAGGGCTGCTAAACGGAAATCGGACAACCTCGATATAATTTTTGACTACGTAGTGAATACCAAGTACCCAAAAGTGGCTTCGGAAAACGAAAAAGCTAATCTTAGAAGACTATACTATGTTAAATTTACGAAGGTCAAGGTGCATCTAAAGACAAAACCACACGGTGCCAAAAGTTTAAATTTTTGCATATTGTCTCTTGGTGATATGGTTTTTTGATGAGCCATTATCTTGTTTGTGCCTTGTTGTTTGATGCTGTTGGAGGTTTATCTAATTTTTCTCTATGATAAGATGCGTTACCATTACAATTATGGAAGATGGGAATATATTCGGTAGCAACTGCTTACGGAACTATTGTCCAGAATTACGTCACAGTTCATTTAACTGTGATAGTAGCTTTGCCTACATTGGTTGCTTCTGTTGTGTCAAAAAAAAAAGGGGGGGGGGGCGGCTTTACAAGCATCAGTAATAGGACCTCCTTTCTGTTTTTCTAAGGCAAAATATTTCGAAACATTATAAACAATCTCTCGTGTTTGACCAGTATGTATTGTATCCCTACTGTTGCTCTGTATGGGGATGGATGACCTTACATTCCAGCTGACGAGAAGTTTGTGGTGCTTTTTGGTTGTCTCCCTTGATTGGCTATATTCTTTGAGGCATCTCTGTTACAGCGTTCGTTTGTAATTCTCTCTCTCTCTCTCTCTCTCTCTCTCTCTCTCTCTCTCTCTCTCTCTCTCTCTCTCCTACATCTGGATGTGCAGCGCAAGCAGCAAGCTACTTTCGTCGCAGGTGGTTCCTGCCATTACCTGCCCGCAAGGCAAGGAGGTTTAATAAGGGATGCTTTCTGACGAAAGCCGATTAACGAATGTCCATCGCTGACCTGAGAAACTATATCCAAAAAGTGGCAGTTTTGTGTCTCGTTTCTTTATAGTACGACTAAATAATGTTACAAAACGATAACAGTTTGAAGTTGAGTTTTTATAGAATTAAAGTTTAACACTTAAAGTTATGGCATTAATTATAACCATCAAATTGCAACCTTTTCTCTTTATTTTCGAAACACAATGACAGAAATATGGCATGTGGGTTTTTTGTCTTTAGGTACAGTCACTCATATAAATTGATGGATGTCCGGGTGTTTGAGAGAGATTTCCATTTCACCCCTTTCTGGACGACAGGTGTCTGGGAGTGCGAGACCAGTCGAATATTGAACTACCTAACTCTGCTGTAGTAATTGTTAACTTTTACGAGTATGTTATTGATCTGTTTTTTTTTCCACGTAGATATATATTACAGAGGTTCTGTTCTTTCCTTCTCTTCTGCCCTGTTGTTTTTCTCTCGCCTTTCTACTTGTAGTCAGAGTGAATTAGATGGGATGGTGGATCAGTCCAGAAATAATTAGCAACAAGAAGTATTTCATGACAGTGGATGGAGAATTTTGTAGCATACCATAAAAAAACCTCCCTCTGGATCTTAATTTTTTTTCCAAAGACTCATTAAAAAAAATGCTAAGATGTATGATTTTTTCCTTTTTCAAAATTGGATTAAATGGGCACTGCTAGTCTTCTGTTATAAAGCTTGACTCTCTGAAAAAGGATTGTTCATTAAACTATTCCATTGGAAGCCTAATTTGATTTGCACAGGCTCACATTGTTAGCAGTTGTCTGTGTCATTTAGACCATTATGCCAAATGCTAGGATCTTTATTGTCATTCCACACTACTTACACCCACCCTAGAAATAATTTTTGATATCCTGAAATTCAATTATCTAACGCCACGATCGAAATCAATGGGACTTGAACCCGGTTGTGCCAAGCAGTACACAGAAATTAAATCCCATTGTTAGTAATATTGATAGTAAAGGCGAAGGACTTTGCGGGCATGGTGAAATGATGTATTTTTGGGGATTAATTTAATAAACTAAACATGTCAGAGTCAAGCTCTTGGGAGGAATGTATTGTATAGGCTGAGGATTGGCCATAGTTGCCCAAAGCACAAAATCTTTTCGTTTTTTTTCTTCTTTTGAGCGATATTCATGCACAGTTTAAAAGTACTTCAAGTTTTGCTTATTATAATTTTTACTTCTATGCTTGCTTTATCATTCAGTTGAATTTATAACTATTATTATTATTATTATTATTATTATTATTATTATTATTATTGCAGTTGTTGTCAATTACTTATCTTTTCAAAGTATTTGGTATCAATTTTCACCAACAGATTTCAGTTATCTTTAATTAATGATGATTTTTATTCATCCTCTTTTTTTTTCAAATACTTTGGTAATCATTATTTGATGCTTCTACTGATAGTGGAGAAGATATCAGAAAATTTTCCGGAGAATCTTCCATTTCCGGAACTAGACACCAAAATTAGCACACAGACTCGTCAGGGATTGCTCTTTTTAATAAAAAGGATGCTATTGAATTTACAGAAATATTGTATTTCGCAATAAGATGGCAAAGACTTGCCTTATCCGAATGCCCTTGATGTCAAATCATACATTTTTTTTTTTACTGCGTAGAGTCCGAATTTAGAAATATGTACTTACCCATTGACTTCCTCATTGCAGTAGAGCAATGTCAACACTCAATCAGGACACGCTGGATGGCACCACTGTTGTGAACCTCAGTATGGGGCTCAGTATCAGCCGAATGATTATTTAGTGTGCCTAAATCATTATTTTAGCGTCCCAGATGCTGTCTAATAAGCCCTGGATCAAAAAGCAACCATATATTACCGGTTGTACCAGCGCAGGAGAGCCGAGCTAAGATTAACAGGTCTATAGCCCTTTGCATGTAGTGTCTTGGTTGCTGAACAGACTGCAAATGACTTGAACGATACTGTATGAACGATCAAGCTAGATGTAAGTCATTTATATTTATTCTCGAACCTAGTCGTATCTCATACCTTATTCTAAATGATTGAGATCAAGGTGGTAAAAGGATAAATCCTCGGCTTCGATTCACGGAATAAAGATAATTACCATAGTATGATACCTTGAATGCCATTCACCAAGATGGCAAGTAACAGACCCAGGGCTGTAAATTCCAGACTGACTGAAGCAATTGTTGTTCTTGCCAGAAGAAGAAGAGTGAAGAGCTCAAATCACCATGTGCATAACAACCACAAAAACATAATGGCTACACTATGTGACTAATATTTCCCTCTTCCATGCAATAAATGAGATGCTTTTTGTTCTGGGTCCATCACTGTCATCAAGGCAGGCGGGAGTGCAATGGGCATGACTGAAGACCTATCAGTACTGAGATGGTGGATGGTAGCTGGTACTGAAGTCAGCCACTTGGGTACACAGTATGAGGCAAGAAGTGGGATCAAGGGGGTTCTAAACACACCATCCAGCATGACAAAACAGAACGAGCACAGTGTTCCTTGAGAGAATATAAAAGCTCTCACAAGGCATGCAATATGTGAGCAATCTTCTCCAGGCTGAGAGTTGAGACCTGCTTTCACTTGATGCAAAGAACATTGCTCACTGAAGTTTTTTCAGAGCTGGTTAGCGCACACTTTGAGAAAGGAAATGTCAATTTCCAGGAGTTTATTAAGAGACGGGGAAGTAAAGAAGAATCTACCATCTATGAACAAATCAAAAGGAACAGGGTTGACTTTTTACTACAGGTATCAGTATCTGTTGACTCTTCAAAGCAAACAATCGTCTGTTCTCCAAGCTGTTCATATCATGCCAGGGCAGAGAGTATGACTTGAAGGAGTTCTTCCGTCATGAGAACCAATCACAGACTTCTTCCCTCCAATGATAGCAGAAAGCTCCACACATGTCAAAAATCCCACCTCATTACTATTCTTGAGAGCCAAGTTACAACCCTGGTGTAGCATTAGTGGGTGATTGGCCCTCATGAAGTTCAAAAACTTTTGAAGAGTAAGCAATGCTCGATGTACTTCTTACAATACAAGCACACTCTACCAAATACAAGAGAGCAGACATTGTTTTTTATTTCTACTGGCCATTTAGTATGAAAGCTGAAACTAGATCAAAGCGAGGATGTGGGGTGAGACTCAGGGTGACAAGGAAAGGAAAAATTCCCTTAAACTTGTGCTAGACTAAGAAAAGATAATTTGGACAAAGCTTCCACCCATTGCAGAGATTTGCCGGTAGCAGACTAATTGTAGGTGCAAGTCGGAATGCTGCAGTCGACGAGAATGCTACTGTTTTGGTCTGACCTACACAGCACTGTGCGGCTACAGATACGAGGTTTAGAGTGTACTATTTCAGGCAGCAAGATGAATAATATGTGGCAAGTAAGTATAGTCTTACTGCCTATATGTACAGTATACAGCTACACAACCGAAGAAGGAAACAAAGAGTTAACTCATTTTTATAACCAAGCGTTCATTTTCATAATCGTTTCCCGTTCGCAATAGTAGACAAGCAATCATTAGCGAATGCTTATCATCTTGGGAGTCTGTGCGTGAGGAAAATATTTGTAATAGATTGCTTGACATTATTCCCAGGAGGATAAACAACTATATATATATATATATATATATATATATATATATATATATATATATATATATATATATATATATAGATAGATAGATATATATGTATGTATATATATTATATATATATATATATATTATATTATATATTATATATATGTATATATATATATATATATATATATATATATATATATATATATATATATATATATATATATATATATATATATATATATAGTTTGCCTAAGTATATTATACCAAGAAAATAATGACGTCTTTTAAAACATGAAATTGTCTTTATTCTAATTGTTTTACTGGAATTTGCGTGTTTTATTATTCACATAGGCCTATGTATTACAAAGAATTATACATATGTTTTAATGAATTGTTGCTGTCTACTATTTACTTAAACAATAATATTTGTATTATCAGTCTTAATCATTGTCTATTACCTGGTTCATTAATGTCTTTAGAAAGTTTCGTCTTTTGAGATTTACTTATTATTTAGTTAGCCCGACTTGTGAAGGTTTGAATGCTCAGTTTGCCCCTCGCCTTACTGTTATATGTGACTTGAAGTTCGCACTTCTGATTTTATAATTCTTATTAAGCTTATAGGCCTAAAAATGAAATGATGAAGAGACTGTGGAGAAATTTCACAAATAGCAACTTTATGCCCAGATAGACACCTTTATTAAGTTATAAGATTTGATGCAAATATTTATTGTTGCCATCTGACATATAGCCATGCCCTAGTATGTTATAAAGCCAAGACTACAGAGCCATATTATTATTATTATTATTATTACTACTACTACTATTATTCGAGATACGTTTCTATTGTAGAATCTGCCCATTACAGCTTTGGGTTAATATGTCTGACCCTATTATAGACTTCCAATCGTGAAGTAAAATTAAATAATAGAGGTAGAATTAATTATAGTTTTATTTATTTATCATTTTTTCTTCTCCCTGAATAAACCCCACGAGAGATTGGACCTACAGTATATATGCAGCTTTGACTATAACCTGAAATTTGGCTTATAATGATTTATTGCAAGTTTCGAAACCACGACCCCAACTAACTTTTGCTTTATACACAAAACGACACAAGCAAAATTAAATAACTTTGAATTCATAACCCAAATGCATAAATTGTTATTATTAGACAACAGGACTAAGCTTGAATTATTTTCCCTCTTGACGCCCTTTTTCCACTCAGTTCCAGGAATCACGGTATTTAGAGGGATTCGGGCTACATTACCGTATTTATTTTTTTTTCTGAAATATTCTAGCACGATTTCTTTAACGATCCAATATTTTGCAATGATAGAATTTTTCATAGCAGTTGACCACCGTTGTTTCATACATACACACATCTCCTAAGTGAAATATAAGGTTTATTACTAAGTGGCAACTTACGAACAACGCTTGCCCAATGCAAAAATAAATAATTATAAGAGAGAGAGAGAGAGAGAGAGAGAGAGAGAGAGAGAGAGAGAGAGAGAGAGAGGGGGGGGGGAAGGAAGAGGAGAATTCGACACCAGACCAAAGAAAGCCTGTTGCTGTTTTGCTGGATAACCGGGGGACGTCATTGACAGGATACTATCTTTCTATCCTGCCTGTCTCGGAACCCCAAACCGAGAGGTAGTCCTGAATCGGAAGCCACCCAAGAGGAAGGATCCTCAACGGAGTCGATTTCTTAGGGCTTGACCCGACCCAGGACTCTCGGAAACCCGAGTCTCTTTACTTTAGGTTATCCAGGACGATACAGACATCACTGCCATTACTTTTCGGAAAATATTTTCTATTTAAGAAGACTCAAACATTTTATGCTAAGTTTATAGATTTGTTGATGAATTCATAATTTCTTATAAAGGTTAATAATTAGGAATCTAGTTGCCTTTAACAATAATCATCATTATAGTTATTTATGAATTTTTGATATTTTTTTTTTAGCAAAGAAATCAGTAGTTTTATGGCCGAGGGTAGGCACCCGCTGATGCCATTGCGAGAGTCATTGGGTACTGTGACGACCGCAAAATAGTACTATATCAGATTCCTCTGTGGTTAAAGCTCATTTTTCCTTTGCTTAATTTTCGAGTCAACTTAATATGAATCTCTCTATTAACTTTTAAAGGACAAAATTGAATAATACTATTTTATTTTGATATGATTTCAAATGAATAGTTTATTTATAAAATCATTTATCAAAATTTTGTGTTTAGGTCCTGTACAAAAGAGGAAAATGAAATTAATAGATGGAGAGTTAACTCGAGCGGCCGACCCTGCTATACAATGGGAATAATGAGGTTGAAAGATGCAGACAGTTACTTGAATAGCTAAACCCATCTATAGACGATCCTTTGTAATGAGAGCATAGCTGTTAGGAACCTTGTTTTCAATTACGGCTCAGCAATAGCTTATTTGGAAGCAACGGGTTCTCTGGTGTTGCAATAAGTATAAAACGATTGAAACATATCTACAAATACAATATGTAGTACATCTTTCAGGGGTCGGAAATTTATTCTGAACACTGTGTCACTGAGATGTGCTTTAAAGATAAAATACTTTTCACCCCTAACTTCAGTACTCCATATTTGTTAGTCCTATGAATATTTCCATTCCCTAACTTGAATATCCAACCTAGAATATCCATCGAACAGTCACAAATAATTTCAAAGATTTCACTATAACTGTTATTTGTTCGTAATTATAACTTTCTAAAGTCCAAAAAATATTTATAGACCATGTTTGATACAATTCTTTGGACACTTCCATTTTACAAAATGTGAAGTGTGAAGTAGGAGATGACGAATGATGATGAAAAGAGAAGTATTGATTTAAAAACTCGAGATAGAGACGACTGGCGAAATGTAACCGTGGCTTAGGGTCAATAGGCCTAGGAAGAGATGATGACCATATATATAATGAATTTTAATTCAAACTCTATAAAATATGAAAATATTAAAACTGGTCCGTTTAATTCATGAAAAGTAACTTCACCAAAATAGTTTCTTCTAATTAATTTTTTTCCCTCGGAATCTGAAGTTATCTAAATTTATGGGAAATTGCGTAATCGTTTGTACACTGAAATATATCATATTTGCTGCTACTGAAGAAACAGGAAGAATACAAATGCTGGATTTTAGAATAATGCACAAAAGCAACGATGTTCCTGCTGACTGTAATGTCAGATATGCCTACAATGCAACGTTTAAAACATGTAGATGCAGAAGCTGTAATGTCATATAGGCCTACAATGCAACGTTTAAAACATTGATGTATTGCAGAAGCCATGACTCCGTTTTCTCTCTTTACTCGGATGTTCGAATGGTATTTCTTTTAAAAAATACTCCTTTCATTAGTGAATTTTTTCTTAATTTGTGAAAGAGAGATAAAGAGAACTGTTCTTGATCACTTTATTCAAATTTAAGACTTAGAGAGAGAGAGAGAGAGAGAGAGAGAGAGAGAGAGAGAGAGAGAGAGAGAGAGAGAGAATTTGCCTTCACTTAAATGAAAACTTACTATGCAGCAAATGTAAATTAAGGTAATCTGCCTTTAGGAGATATGGTTATTGTGACAGAGACTAAAAGAAAAATGGCATCTCATCCGTCTGGGAATTTGACGCCACGAAGGAAACCGCCATCTCTTAACACTGACTTTCTTTCTTCATAATTTGGGTCATTTCACGTAGCTCATAGATAATGCTAAGGTCTTGATTAATGTCTACAGATCTTGGTTAAGTAAAGCTTTTATGTTTGATATAGGAGGATCATCGGTCCCGTGATGGTTGAGGCGGCTCTAGATGTTGCTTTTGCTTTTGTATCCTCACTTAATCTGCTGCAACCCCTGTTGGAAATGATGATAATAATAATGATGGAAAAAGTGAAAAAACAAAATTGAAATCTCGTTGACGTAGCATAATCCTTGGCGCAAAAGAGTTGAAAGCATTTAAAAGGAAAACATGACTAGGTTTTTATGCTTTGATATAGGAGCATTCGAAGAATCTTCTTCAACCGAACGAGGTGGCAAAACAGTCTTACTTATGTCAGGCAGCTGACGCTTAACTGAATGTTGTAAGCTATTTTCTAACCTTTCTTTCTATTTTGGCGCTCTGCCTTGTTTCCTTATCTGTGGCTTTCATCTAACTGATTTTATTCTTTAATTAGCGTATTTAAATTGTCTATAGATTCTTGAAACACTTGGGATTACCTCTGCTCCTCTCACTTTAGAGCAACTTGCACACAAGCAAATTACCTCCTCGATTTCAGGGACAAAATTGCTTATACAATTAGTTATCCCATATAATATGAATAATAAAATCACCTAATAATTATTATATGTTATTTCTACAAACGTATCATTCACATTAATTTCTGAAAATAAATAAAATTTTGATGGTTTTATAATTAAAAAAATCACATAGAATTTTCTAATATCGATTTATTATGAAATTATTTTGATCGGTATTTTGCGTGTAGTTTTCAATGCATAGGTTTTACTCTAAAAATTTCCAATTTCCATGTCTGTTATTTTTGGTATCAACCATCATCATTTTTAATAAAAGCTACATTTTATGCATAGCCTAAAACAATTATAGTGGTCTTAGACCTCTTTCCAAGACTTCATTCCGTTCTTTGACCATAAACAACTGCCTTTCATGATGTAAGTTTAAGAGTAATTTTATTATTCCCATTAACCCTGAATTCGGTTGTGATGAAATTAGTTTTGACAACCTGTTTTGCTTTTCCAACCATATCCTTGATTCCTGGCCGTCCTCTGAAGTTCTCTTCATGTTCCAAAATGTTCTGTATTACTTTCTTTGCACAGGTCACAAACATCATCCCTGCAAGTTTATTTTGAGCAACTTTACCTTTGCTCTCATAATTAGAGATACATTTGAAAATACCTATATTGGAAAGAAACTTTTGTTGGGCTATTTGTCAGTATGTACGCATTGGGATGGAAGCCTACATGAAATGAGAGCATGTAATCTAGTGGTTCTAATCTTTTCTAATTCTCGACAGAGTCGACTCTTTATGAATATATATATATATATATATATATATATATATATATATATATATATATATATATATATATATATATATATATGTATATATGTATATATAGGTGTGTGTGCACTTATATAAATATGTAACGTCTTAATAGGTTTGCTGAAGGTAATCATCTACTCCCTAGTTTGCAATTTGGTTTTCGTAAAGGCCTTGGAGCATGTGATGCCCTTCTTACAATCTCCAATGCTGTACAGAAATCCCTTGATTGTGGTCGGGAAGTTCGTATGATTGGCCTTGATTTTAGTGCTGCCTTTGACTGTGTTAATCATGAGGCCCTTGTTTTCAAACTGAAACAGTTGGGAGTGGGTGGGTCGTTTCTTAGCATTATTATTGATTTTTTAAGTAATAGATCTCAAAGAGTTGTTGTTGATGGGCACCATAGTGATTATAGGAATGTGATATCCGGTGTTCCACAAGGTAGTGTTCTTGGCCCATTACTTTTCATACTATATACACATGACATGTGGTTTGGCCTAGAAAACAAGCTTGTTGCATATGCAGATGACGCTACTCTCTTTGCATCAATTCTATCCCCTGAATGTAGATCTGGGGTTGGTGAATCCCTTAAAAGAGATTTAGCTAGAATTAGTGCATGGTGCAAATTATGTGGTATGAAGTTGAATCCTAACAAAACTTAAAGTATGATTGTAAGTAGGTCAAGGACGGTGGCTCCTCAACATCCGGATCTCAGTATTGATGATGTTTCTTTAAATTTGTATGACTCTTTCAAAATATTAGGTGTGATTCTCGACAGCAAATTTGCTTTTGAGAAACATATAAGGTCTGTGTCTTCTTCAATTGCACAAAAAATAGGCTTATTGAGAAAGTCTTTCAAGATTTTCGGTGATCAATCTATTCTGAAGAAGTGTTTTGATTCTTTCATTCTACCTTGTTTTGAGTATTGTTCTCCTGTCTGGTCTTCAGCTGCTGATTCTCATTTTAATTTGTTGGACAGAAACTTACGGTTTATTAAATTTCTTATTCCTGATCTAGATATTAATCTTTGGCACCGTCGTTCAATTAGTTCATTATGCATGTTGCATAAGATTTTTCATAACTCTGACCATCCTTTACATTCAGATCTCCCTGGACAATTCTATCCTGTTCGTAATACTAGGCAGGCAGTTAATTCTAATTGCCAGGCCTTCTCCATCATGAGGCTCAATACTACGCAGTACTCTAGAAGTTTTATTCAAGCTGTTACCAAGTTGTGGAATGATCTTCCTAATCGGGTAGTCGAATCAGTAGAACTTCAAAAGTTTAAAGTTGGAGCAAATGCTTTTTTGTTGACCAGGCGGACATGAGTCTTTTTATAGTTTATTTATGACATATTTGCTTTTTATGTTGTTAATAGTTTATATATGACATGTCTGTTTTGACGTTGTTACTTTTTTTAGAATGATTTATTGTTAATTTGTTCTCTTCATTTATTTATTTCCTTATTTCCTTTCCTCACTGGGCTATTTTTCCCTATTGGAGCCCCTGGGCTTATAGCATCTTGCTTTTCCAGCTAGGGTTGTAGCTTGGATAGTAATAATAATAATATATATATATATATATATATATATATATATATATATATATATATATATATTATGTGTATGCACTTATATAAATGTGTATATATATATATATATATATATATATATATATATATATATATATATATATATATATATATTATATATATATATATATGTGTGCACTTATATAATATGTATATATATATATATTTATATATGTATATATATATGTATATATATATATATATATATATATATATATATATATATATATATTTGCACCTATATGAATATGTATATATATGCACTTATATAAATATATATATATATATATATATATATATATATATATATATATTATTATTATTATTATTATTATTATTATTATTATTAAATGCTAAGCTACAGCCCTAGTTGGAAAAGCAGGATGCTATAAGGCCAGGGGCCCCAAGAGGGAAAATAGTCCAGTGAGGAAAGGAAACATGAAAAGTAAGAATAGTAACAACATTGAAATAAATATTTCCTATATAAGCTATACAAACTTTAACAAAACAAGAGGAAGAGAAACTAGATAGAACAGTGTGCCCGAGTGTACCCTCAAGCAAGAGAACTCTAACCCAAGACAGTGGAAGACCATGGTACAGAGGCTATGGCACTACCCAAGACTAGAGAACAATGGTTTGATTTTGGAGTGTCCTTCTCCTAGAAGAGCTGCTTACCATAGCTAAAGAGTCTCTTCTACCCCTACCAAGAGGAACGTAGCCACTGAACAATTACATTGCAGTATTCAACTCCTTGGATGAAGAAGAATTGTTTGGTAATCTCAGTGTTGTCAGGTGTATGAAGTCAGGGGAGAATCTGTAAAGAATAGGCCAGACTATTCGGTGTCTGTGTGGGCAAAGGGAAAGTAAACCGTAACCAGAGAGAAGGATCAAATATAGTACTGTCTGGCCAGTCAAAGTACTCCATAACTCTCTAGCGGTAGTATCTCAACGGGCGGCTGGTGCCCTGGCCAACATACTACCTACACACACACACACACACACACATATATATATATATATATATATATATATATATATATATATATATATATATATATATATATATATAGTTTTCCTAAGTATATTATACATAGAAAATAATGGCGTCACTTGAAAAATGAATTTATTTATTACCTGGTTCTTTAATATCTTTAGACATTTTCGTCTCTTGAAATTTACTGAGTATTTAGTTAGACCCAACTTGTGGAGGTTTAAATGCTGTTTGCCCCTCCTTGCCTTATTGTTATGTGGGACTTGAAGTTGACACTTCTGGTTTTATAATTCTTATGAAGCATATAGGCCTAGAATTAAAATGAAGAAGAGACTGTGGAGAAATTTCACAAATCGTAACTTTATGCCCAGATAGACACCTTTCATAAATGACAAGATTTGATGCAAATATTTATTGTTGCTACCAGACATATAGCCATACCCTAGTATGTGTTAAAGACAAGACGACAGAGCCATATTATTATTATTATTATTATTATTATTATTATTATTACTGTTGTTGTTGTTGTTATTCGAGATACGTTGCTATTGTAGAATCTGCCCATTATAGGTGTGGGGGACTATGTCTGACCCGATTATAGCTTTCCCTTCGTAAATTAAAGTTGGATAATATAGGTAGATTTAATTGTATTTCTGGTACCGAAGATAACACACCACTTCGCTTATTCACTTATCCATTTATCATTATTACTTCTCCCTTAATAAACTCCTCAAGAGATTAAACCTATATAGGCAGCGTTGACTGTTATCTAAGCTTTGGCTTGAAATAATTTATTGCAAGTTTCGAACCACGACCCTAACTACCTTTTGCTTCATACACAAAACGACATAAGCAAAATCAAGTATTAACTTTGAATTGATAACCCAAATGCATAGATGGTTATTATTATTAGACAACAGGACTAGGCTTAGATTATTTTCCCTCTTGAAGCCCTCTTTCCCACTCCGACTATCTACAGACACAGTTCCAGGAATAGTCTCACGGAATCAAGGTGTTTAGAGGGATTCGTGTTTCATTAATGTATTACTTTTTTCTGAAATATTATTGTAGGACAATTGTTTTAACTATCTAATATTTTTTCAATAATAAAAGTTTTCATAACAATTGAGCAACTTTGTGCATTCATACACATGTTTACAAAGTGAAATATAAGATTTATTACTAAGTGACAAGTTATGTTCAACGCTGGCCAATGCAATAATAAATAAATAGCAACAGTCTGGCTGCATACTGTAGACGGGAATCCCCCCCCCCCTGACCTCGTGCCCTTTATTAGTAGAGGAAGAGAAGAAGGAAAAGGATAAGAAAGGGTTACTAATGAGAGAGAGAGAGAGAGAGAGAGAGAGAGAGAGAGAGAGAGAGAGAGAGAGAGAGAGAGAGAGAGAGAGAGAGAAGAAGAAGAAGGAAGAGGAGAACTCAACACCAGACGAAAGTAAGCCTGTTGCTGTTTTGCTGGATAACCGGGGGACGTCAGTGGCAGGATACTATCTTTCTATCCTGCCTGTCTCGGAACCCCAAACCGAGAGGTAGTCCTGAATCGGAAGACACCCAAGAGGAAGGATCCTTAACGGAGTCGATTTCTTAGTTCTTGACCCGACTCAGGACTCTCGGAAAACCCGAGTCTCTTTACTTTAGGTTATCCAGGACGATACAGACATCACTGCCATTACTTTTCGGAAAATATTCTCCATTTAAGAAGACTCAAACATTTTATGTAAAGTTTACAGATTTATTGATAAATTCATAATTTTTTTTATAAAGTTTGATAATTAAGAATTTAGTTGCCTTTCATAATAATCATCATTATAGCTATTTATGAATTTTGAATATGCTGCATATTAAGTGAGGATAGAAAAGCAAAAGCACCACCTCTAGAGCCTCCTCAACCATCATGGCACCGATGATCCTCCAGTATCAAACAAAATTTTTACTTAACCAAGATCTGTAGACCTTACTAAGACCTTGGCTTTATCAATGAGTTACGAAAAAAAACCTGAAAAAAGAAAATCACTATGAAGAGATAGCGTTTCCTTCGTGGTGTCAAAGTCCCAGACGGATGAGATGCCATTTTTCTTTTAGTCTGTCACAATAATCATATCTCCTAAAGGCAGATTATCTTAATTTACATTTGCTGCATAGTAAGTTTTCATTTAGGTGAAGGCATACTAATTTTTAAAAGAAATACCATTAGAACATCCGAGGAAAGAGAGAAAACGGAGTCATGGCTTCTACAATACATCAATATGTTTTAAACGTTGCATTGTAGGCATATCTGACATTATAGCTTCTGCATCTACATGTTTTCAACGTTGAATTGTAGGCCTATATGACATTACAGCTCTGCATCTACATGTTATAAGCGTTACATTGTAGGCATATCTGACATTATAGCTTCTGCATTTACATGTTTTAAGCGTTGCATAGTACGACTATATGACATCACAGCTTCTGCAGCTATAGAGCCTTGCATTGTAGGCCTACCTGACATTACCGGCACATCGTTGCTTTTGTGCAGTATTCTAAAATCAAGCATTTATATTCCTCTTGTGTTTCTTCAGTAGCAGCAAATATGATCTATTTCAGTGTACAAACGATTACGCAATTTCCCAGAAATTTAGACAACTTCAGATTCCAAGAGAAAAAAATAATTAAGAGAAACTATTTTGATGAGTTACTTTTCATGAATTAAACTGACCAGTTTTAATATCTTAATATTTTAAAGAGTTTGAATTAAAATTCATTATATATATGGTCATCATCTTTTCCTAGGCCTATTGACCCTAACGGCCCCGGTTACATTTCGCCAGCCGTCTCCATCTTGAGCTTTTAAATCAATACTTCTCCATTCATCATCTCCTACTTCATACATCACATGCTGTAAAATTGAAGTTTCCAAAGAATTTTATCAAACATGGTCTACTGATATTGTTTGGACCTTAGACAGTCTTAATTACGAACAAACAAACAATAGTTATAGTGAAATCTGGGAAACTATTTGTGACTGTTCGATGGAAATTCTAGGCTGGATATTCAGGTTAAGGAATGGAAATGTTTATAGGCCTAATAAATACGGAGTATTGAATTTGAGGGTGAAAAGTCTTTTATCTTTAAAGCACATCTCAGTGACACAGTGTTCAGACTAAACTTCCGACCCCTGAAAGGTCGACTTGATATTGTTCTTGTAAATAATGATATGTTTTAATCGTTTAAGACTTCTTGCAACACACCCGAGAACCCGCGGCTTCCTAATAAGCTATTGCTGAGCCATAATTGAAAACAAGGTTCCTAACAGCTATACTCTCATTGCAAAGCATCGACTCTAGAAGAGTTTAGCAATTCAAGTAACTGTCTGCATCTTTCAACCTCATTATTCCCATTGTATAATCGGGTCGGCTTCTCGAGTCTACTCTTCGAATCTATTTATTTGATTTTCCTCTTTTGTACAGTAGCCTACATTAAAACAAAATTTTAATCAATGATTTTATAAGTAAACTATTTTTTTGAAATCATATTTAAATAGGAATAGTATTATCCAGTTTTGTCCTTTAAAAGTTAATAAAGAGATTCATATTGTGTTGACTCGAAAATTAAGTAAAGGGAAAATGTGCTTTATCCAGAGAGGGATCTGACAGTACCCAATAACTTTCGCAATAGTATCAATGGGTGCCTACCAATGGCCATCAAAATACTGATCTATATGCTAGAAGAATATTCAAAATTCATAAATAGCTATAATGATGATTATAATGAAAGGCAACTAAATTCTTAATTATCAAACTTTATAAAAGAATTATGAATTTATCAACAAATCTATAAACTTTACATAAAATGTTTGAGTCTTCTTAAATAGAGAATATTTTCCGACAAGTAATGGCAGTGATGTCTGTATCGTCCTGGATAACCTAAAGTAAAGAGACTCGGGTTTTCCGAGAGTCCTGGGTCGGGTCAAGCCCTAAGAAATCGACTCCGTTGAGGACCCTTCCTCTTGGGTGTCTTCCGATTCAGGACTACCTCTCGGTTTGGGGTTCCGAGACAGGCAGGATAGAAAGATAGTATCCTGCCACTGACGTCCCCCGGTTATCCAGCAAAACAGCAACAGGCTTACTTTCGTCTGGTGTTGAGTTCTCCTCTTCCTTCTTCTTCTTCTCTCTCTCTCTCTCTCTCTCTCTCTCTCTCTCTCTCTCTCTCTCTCTCTCTCTCTCTCTCTCATTAGTAACCCTTTCTTATCCTTTTCCTTCTTCTCTTCCTCTACTAATAAAGGGCACGAGGTCAGGGGGGGGGGATTCCCGTCTACAGTATGCAGCCAGACTGTTGCTATTTATTTATTATTGCATTGGACAGCGTTGAACATATCTTGTCACTTAGTAATAAATCTTATATTTCACTTTGTAAACATGTGTATGAATGCACAAAGTTGCTCAACTGTTATGAAAAATTTTATTATTGAAAAAATATTAGATAGTTAAAACAATTGTGCTACAATAATATTTCAGAAAAAAAAGTAATACATTAATGAAACACGAATCCCTCTGAACACCTTGATTCCGTGAGACTATTCCTGGAACTGTGTCTGTAGATAGTCGGAGTGGGAAAGAGGGCTTCAAGAGGGAAAATTATCTAAGCTTAGTCCTGTTGTCTAATAATAATAACCATCTATGCATTTGGGTTATCAGTTCAAAGTTATTACTTGATTTTCCTTATGTCGTTTTGTGTATGAAGCAAAAGGTAATTAGGGTCGTGGTTCGAAACTTGCAATAAATTATTTCAAGCCAAAGCTTAGATAACAGTCAACGCTGCCTATATAGGTCTAATCTCTTGAGGAGTATATTAAGGGAGAAGTAATAATGATAAATGAATAAGTAAATAAGCGAAGTGGTGTGTTATCTTCGGTACCAGAAATACAATTAAATCTACCTATATTATCCAACTTTAATTTACGAAGGGAAAGCTATAATCGGGTCAGACATATTCCCCCACACCTATAATGGGCAGATTCTAAAATAGCAACGTATCTCGAATAACAACAACAACAACAACAACAACGGTATTAATAATAATAATAATAATAATAATAATAATAATAATAATAATAATAATAATAATAATATGGCTCTGTCGTCTTGTCTTTAACACATACTAGGGCATGGCTATATGTCTGGTAGCAACAATAAATATTTGCATCAAATCTTGTCATTTATGAAAGGTGTCTATCTGGGCATAAAGTTACGATTTGTGAAATTTCTCCACAGTCTCTTCTTCATTTTAATTCTAGGCCTATAGGTTTCATAAGAATTATAAAATCAGAAGTGTCAACTTCAAGTCCCATATAACAATAAGGCAAGGAGGGGCAAACAGCATTTAAACCTTCACAAGTTGGGTCTAACTAAATCCTCAGTAAGTCTCAAAAGACGAAAATGTCTAAAGATATTAAAGAACCAGGTAATAAATAATTTCATTTTTCAAATGACACCATTATTTTCTATGTATAATATACTTAGGCAAACTAATATATATATATATATATATATATATATATATATATATATATATATATATATATATATATATATATATATGTGTGTGTGTGTGTGTGTGTGTGTAGGTAGTAGGTTGGCCAGGGCACCAGCCGCCCGTTGAGATACTACCGCTAGAGAGTTATGGAGTACTTTGACTGGCCAGACAGTACTATATTGGATCCTTCTCTCTGGTTACGGTTTACTTTCCCTTTGCCCACACAGACACCGAATAGTCTGGCCTATTCTTTACAGATTCTCCCCTGACTTCATACACCTGACAACACTGAGATTACCAAACAATTCTTCTTCATCCAAGGGGTTAAATACTGCAATGTAATTGTTCAGTGGCTACTTTCCTCTTGGTAGGGGTAGAAGAGACTCTTTAGCTATGGTAAGCAGCTCTTCTAGGAGAAGGACACTCCAAAATCAAACCATTGTTCTCTAGTCTTGGGTAGTGCCATAGCCTCTGTACCATGGTCTTCCACTGTCTTGGGTTAGAGTTCTCTTGCTTGAGGGTACACTCGGGCACACTGTTCTATGTAGTTTCTCTTCCTCTTGTTTTGTTAAAGTTTTTATAGCTTATATAGGAAATGGGTAAGTACATATTTCTAAATTCAGATTCTACGCAGTAAAAAAAAAATGTATGATTTGACATCAAGAGCATTCAGATAAGGCAAGTCTTTGCGATCTTATTGCGAAATGCAATATTTCTGTAAATTCAATAGCATCCTTTTTATTAAAAAGAGCAATCCCTGACGAGTCTGTGTGCTAATTTTGGTGTCTGGTTCCGGAAATAGAAGATTCTCCGGAAAATTTTCTGATATCTTCTCCACTATCAGTAGAAGCATCAAATAATGATTACCAAAGTATTTGAAAAAAAAGAGGATAAGTAGAAATTATCATTAATTAAACATAACTGAAATCTGTTGGTGAAAATTAATACCAAATACTTTGAAAAGATAAGTAATTGACAACAACTGCAATAATAATAATAATAATAATAATAATAATAATAATAATAATAATAATAATAATAATAATAATAATAATAGCTATAAATTCAACTGACTGATAAAGCAAGCATAGAAGTAAAAATTATAATAAGCAAAACTTGAAGTACTCTTAAACTGTGCATGAATATCGCTCAAAAGAAGAAAAAAAACGAAAAGATTTTGTGCTTTGGCCAACTATGGCCAATCCTCAGCCTATACAATACATTCCTCCCAAGAGCTTGACTCTGACATGTTTCGTTTATTAAATTAATCCCCAAAAATACATCATTTCACCATGCCCGCAAAGTCCTTTGCCATTACGATCAATATTACTAACAATGGGATTTAATTTCTGTGTACTGCTTGGCACAACCGGGTTCAAGTCCCATTGATTTCGATCGTGGCGTTAGATAATTGAATTTCAGTATATCAAAAATTATTTCTAGGGTAGGTGTAAGTAGTGTGGAATGACAATAAAGATCCTAGCATTTGGCATAATGGTCTAAATGACACAGACAACTGCTAACAATGTGAGCCTGTGCAAATCAAATTAGGCTTCCAATGGAATAGTTTAATGAACAATCCTTTTTCAGAGAGTCAAGCTTTATAACAGAAGACTAGCAGTGCCCATTTAATCCAATTTTGAAAAAGGGAAAAATCATACATCTTAGCATTTTTTTTAATGAGTCTTTGGAAAAAAAAATTAAGATCCAGAGGGAGGTTTTTTCATGGTATGCTACAAAATTCTCCATCCACTGTCATGAAATACTTCTTGTTGCTAATTATTTCTGGACTGATCCACCATCCCATTTAATTCACCCTGACTACAAGTAGAAAGGCGAGAGAAAAACAACAGGGCAGAAGAGAAGGAAAGAACAGAACCTCTGTAATTTATATCTACGTGAAAAAAAAAAAAAAAACAGATCAATAACATACTCGTAAAAGTTAACAATTACTACAGCAGAGTTAGGTAGTTCAATATTCGACTGGTCTCGCACTCCCAGACACCTGTCGTCCAGAAAGGGGTGAGAATGGAAATCTCTCTCAAACACCCGGACATCCATCAATTTATATGAGTGACTGTACATCTCAAACTCCGTAAATTTGAAAGAGTATAGCAACAGAGTACACTTCTCGTTGTGGATATTTGTGTCAATTTCTCCACGCATATTGACCTGTAAAGCTCATCACCTAAAGCACATGAATGGCATCTATTTGAGATGATAAAAGAAAACAACTCTTTTTCTTAAATACGAAAATAAACTTTTTTTCTATTGCAGCGAAGTCGGTAATAAATGCATGATGCATATGTGCACTGTCATAGATTATTTCCTATTTCGATGAGGGGGTAACTTGAAAACATGGGGGTTAGCTTGAAACCGGTTTCAAACTACCTCCCCGCTAATCTGAAACCGGTTTAAAGTTACCGGGGGTTAGCTTGAAACTGGGGGTAGCTTGAATCCTTTACATCAGGGTAGCTTGAAACCGGTTTCAAGTTAACCCCCGGTAGCCTGAAACCGGTTTCAAACTACCTGGGGGTAAGAATTGGAGGGGGTAATTTGAAACCGGTACACCGGGACCTATTTTACTCTCTACAAATTCCTTATTAATTATACTAAATTGTGCGCCTGTATCTAGCAAGAAGTAACACCTAGCAGAATTCTTACCCCCTACTGACTGGAAAAGATATAATAGGAATTAAAATATCTGAACCATTCGCCATACCAAATACTTTATTTTCAGAACCACTTAGATTTTTCTTAAGATTACACATGGCTGCATGATGCTCAGCCTTGTTACATAGAAAACATTTGTAAGGCAGAGCTGCTTTTAAACCTGGACACTCGTTAGATTTACGATTGGCATTCAAACATCTAAAACACAATCCTTAGATTTCCTAGCTTCTAAACTACTGTAACTAGAACATTTAGATGTTGAATGTCCAGCAGTTAGGCAAAACTTGCATTTGTAATTCTGGGATCCTCTTAGGATCTTCAGAGGATTTGATTTTGGGAGCAACAACCTTACTAGTATCATTGAGTTTAGATTTAGAGCTATCCTTGAAATAATTATGAAAGGAATCATTCTGAGGTTTGGGTTTTACCCCTTGGTCCTTTAAACCTATCTTCAACCTCATTATAAGGCTTTGATAATTATCAATTAGCTGATTGAAATTAGGGAAATTAAAGTTTACTTACCTTGATAGTTCAATAAGGAAATGACGAGGCAATTTATTATTAACTACCTTACTAATTAAAACAAGTCCGCCAGAATCATTTGTAGTTAAGTCTATTCCCACACCCTTTAAATCTTGAACCTTGTTTCTAATTAAACTAACAAAAGACTACTTCATTTAACTAGGAAATTTCCAGTGCGCAAAGTATAGAATTCTAAGTCTTATCCATAATAATGTTATTATCTAAAAAGTTGGTATCTAGCAAATCAAAAGCTCTCCAATAACAATCATCACCAATAGGAATATTATCAATAACACCCGTAGCCTCACCAGACAAGTAACCTTTAAAATAGATAAGCTTTAGTGCTCCAGTAAGATTAGGCATGCCAGCTAACGCATTACAAAAACTTTTTTTGAAACTGTAGTAAGCAAAATGGTTTTCAATATTATGTGTAAAAGTTTGGAGTTGAATAGGAGGCAAAGGCAATTTGACAATTTTGCCTACGGGGTTCGAACTTTGTACCAGAGTCCTTTTAGCATCCAATTCCTCCCTTTTTTTCTTTAAAGGTAGACAATCTCATGCTAATATTTAAGTGATAACAAGTAGCAGAAGACAATACATCGTCAATTTCAGATTCAGACATATCTACGCAAATGGACGAATTGAGATTTTCTATTTCAGTCAATTTCTCAGTTATGGAGTCAATATACTGATCTAGCAAGTGGAATGTTAGATCTTTATCACTAACAGACTAAGGTCTTCATATCCTGGGTTATTTGACCCTTTATATAGGATTTTCTATTGACCTTCATCTTAATAGTTTCGGACATTTTGTTGGCAAGTGTTAACAAAGATATTGCTAAATTAATGATCTGAGAGATACATGAAATTAGAGTATCGCAATGATATTTAGCATACTAGCAACTGGTACCGAGTATAGGAAATTGAACTTACTAAGCCAACCATTTTAAATATAGCCAACAAAACCCGATTTAAAATTCTAACCAACAAATTACAAGAGTCAAAAGTCTACGACAAAATACCCTAACGGGAACTTTAAATTATAAGGCCAGGCATTCTAATTATTTATTTATGGACAATGTATCCCCTAACTCTGGGTAGGCTACATACATGTATAAAGTAATTAGAAAAATACCATGACAATAGACAGGCTCAAGTTTGCTAGTATAATTCAACCAAGACTTGCAAGTAATCACAGATAGTTTACAATCGTATAATCACTAATGCTTAAATGAGACAAGGGCTAACAAATGTTGTCTCATTCAAATGAAATTTAACAAGCTATACAACAAAAACCATTTCGCTTAGATCAACACTAACACGAAACACTGAAACCAGTAAGACTAAATTAAATTACATTATAAATATGAACTGTCATTAAAGACGAGATCATAGTCGAGAAAGAAAATTAGGAACAAACAAATGTACCGATAACAACATGCATTTATCGAGTTAAGGCTACCGCATGATAAGCAAATAACAAACTCTACGGCAATGAGTCAACCCTAAAACCACAATAAGCCATCAAAATAATAAAGGCTCAAATTTATCCAAGCCTTAAGAACTTCCAAACAAATTGACATCATCATAGGTCATGCATAAGACACCGAACCCGTTAGTAATAATTTTAATTCTCGAAAATATTGCGATTATATGCCTAACGCAATGCATTTCAATTAAATATAGAAAATCATACCACTTTCTTACCTGCATATATTTCTTCGTGGAACCTCTTCAGTTTGGTTCGAGAATTAAAGTACTTTTTACAGCAATTCTCACTTCAGATTAGTTCACTAGTATATGTTGGAGCCGACTGTCTAGATCCAGCGACGGGTTCCAGACTTCAACTCTTGACAAGCCAAAACAATAGGATCGTTTTTAATTCAAAGAAAGTGGTAAAAAAAGCAGATTTTGAGCAAAGTGTAGAATCTTTTTTTGGGTGAGAGTGCCATGTCGTCCTGGTGGAAGGGTTCCTTTAGGTAGCCTTCTAAGGGATATTTGCTACAGTGATACTCCCAGAGAAATAAACCGGTTTCCTGGATTCTATCTCCTGATATCCTATAATATCAGGGGACGTATTTTTAGATACGACACATAGCAATCTTCACCCCGAATAGATTTAAGTCTTTGATGTAAGGGGGAAGAGTGGCGAAAGAAGGGGGTCCCGGTGGATCTCCTTCTCTATTACTACTAGGACGCCATTCCTTTTCTTGTTGTTAAGCAGAAATGGCCACAGATAGAGTAATTTTGGGAGGGGTCAGCAAAAGGGTGGGTCCATTTAGGACGACATGGCACTCTCACCCAAAAATAGAGACTCAGGCCATGTCGTCCTGATGGAAGCATACTAGAGAATTAACTTGAAATTACTATAGCTGTAGGTTTGTGTATGTGCCTTTTACCTTGAAAGGATTTCCTTATCTGGTCTGCTAGACCTGTATGTGAAATTCCAGTTGACTGTCATTTCCACTAAGCCTGGAACTGGTTTAGTGCTTCCTGCCCCCTGCAGGGAAAGTGTCGACATCGACAATAAGGATTCAAGGTTTGAATTTCCGTAGGAACGGAAGGTAAAGCTTTAGAGATTACCTTTCACTTACCTTGGAAATCTGTATCCTGATTTCAAGTTCTGGGCCCTTATAGGGCTTAATTAAAACTCTAGCATGTTTTATTTGTCTGTAACTGAGATAGCAGTAATAAGACGCCAATACGTTTAGTATTTTTACTTTGCAATTAGATTATCAAATGTAGTTACAACAGAATATGAATCTGATCCAGCATTAAAACACATCAGGGTCTATATTTTCTCTTGTAGAAAGAATATGTAATTTCATTATTGGAATAATGCCGCTCAATGGAGATGTGAAACCAAATCTGACTGACTGGTGTTATTGGTCAGATATGCACCTATATGGAACAGTGTGTTAATCATCGTTGTGATTTGCACTAGAAGGTAAGTGTACCCATTCACCCGATGCACTGTAAAGTCCCAAAACAGTTCACTGTTCATCGCAGCACTAGACGACAGGTTTTATAGCACTACCCGCCTCCACCACAAGATGTTTTATTTCATGTACTTACTTCGCATAGTGTTTGTAAAAGACCCTGGATGATCTCCACCCAGTGTATGAGCGGAGTCTTTCAAAGTCCATATGTTGAAAGAAGTTCAACGAAGAATCAACTTTCTTTGGATCATTACCTGCAGGTGTACTGTCAGGATCCGCTCTGCAAATAAAGTAGGTGAGCTTCACTCTCAGTTGTCTTAGGGATAGGTTTGACCTGAGGTTTTGCCTCTGAAGAGCTGTCCTCCCTTGAAGTCTGAAGTTCTTCGAAGCTAGACCTTAAGACACTCTACTGGGCACAGAGAGGTATCTTCCTTCAGTGGGAAGATTCTCCAAGGACCCCACCTCTTAGTGGGTAGCTAATTCTTGGCAAGAAGGCAGGATCAGGAAAGAGCTTCAATTCTCCTGTGTCTAGGAAATGAATATGGCCTTTCTTTCTAGTTAAGCCCACTATGTCACTAACTCTAGCCCCTGAGGCTATTGCAAACAGAAAAATGACTTTCTGTGTTAGATCCTTTAGAGTACAATTCTCATTGATTAGGTTCGAAGCATAGTGCAAGACTTTGTCCAAGGACCACGTGATGGGCTTTGGTGGGGTTGCTGGCTTGAGTATAGCGCATGCTTTTGGGATCTTATTAAAGATTTCACTAGAGAGGTCCACTCCAAAGGCGCACAGAAGTGTTCTAGCCAGGGATGACTTACACGAGGTAATCGTAGTAGAAGCCAGGCCTTGTTCGTGTAGGAATATGAAGAATGCGAGACAAAAATCTATCGATATTTCTGTCGGTTTCCTTGTTTTCACAAAGGAAACCCATTTCTTCCATGACTATTCATATTGTCTCCTAGTCGAACTTGACTTATACTCTTTGATGAAGTCAACTGTATCCGTCGAGAAAATCATGCGATGTAGGTTGTTGGTTCTCGAGGATAAAGCTTAGACAGTCGACTTCTGGACCAGTTGGGATAATACTGGGTCCGGCAGAGGAAATAGCTTTAGTTTCAGCTCTAGAACTAGAGGGAACCAATTGCTTTTGGGCCATTTGGGGGCCACTACTGCTGCTGTCCCTCTGAAGGATTTTAGCTTGTCGAGGACTTTTAGCAGGAAATTGGTTGGTGGAAACAGGTAAATGCGATTCCACCTGTTCCAATCGAGGGACATGGTGTCCATCACCTCTGCTTGAGGGTCCATATAAGGGGATACGTAACGAGGTAGTTTCTTGTTGTCGCTCGTTGCGAAGAGGTCGGTCTGCAGTTCCGGGACTTTTTCCGAGGTGAAGGAGAATGAGTCTGCATCTAGGGACCATTCTGTCTCTATGGGCTTTTGCCTGTATAGAGCGTCCGCCGTCACGTTGCGGAACCCTTGTAGGTGAAGTGCTGATAGGTGCCATCCCTTCTTCCTTGCCAGGTAGAAGGTGACTAACATCACATGGTTGATGTGAGGCGATCTCGAGCCTTGTCGATTTAGACATTTTACTATCACTTCGTTGTCTAGGACCAATCTGATGTGGATTGCTCTGCGAGGGGATAGTTTCTTCAATGTCAGGAAAACTGCCAGAGCTTCCAAAATGTTGATATGAAAGGTTTTGAACTGGTGCAACCAATTCCCTTGCACTTCTCTCATGAGAATAACCTCCCCATCCTTCTGAGGAGGCGTCCATGTGTATCACCACTGATGGTTGTGGTGGTTGTAGGGGAATTGTTCGTGCTAGGCTCTTGGTTGTTGCCCATGGCCTTAATTGCATGAGCAACAGGGTCGGGGTCAACCTTGGTTGATCTCTTCGAGCGTTTGATGCTTATCTTCTCCAGACTCCTGACACATCTTTTAGACATGCTTTTAGCTCCGGGTCTGTCACTGCTGCGAACTGGAGAGACCCCAATACTCTTTCCTGTTGGCATCTTGAAATCCTCTTGTGACGGATTAGTCTCTTGACAGATCCCTCTATCTCTCTCCTCTTCTTGGATGGAATGGAGAGGTGGTGTGACTTTAAGTCCCATTGGATTCCTAGCCATTGGAACTTTTGAGCTGGAGGAAGGCGAGACTTCTTGCGATTGATCTTGAAGCCCAGGTGTTCCAGGAACTGGATCACCTTGTTGGCTGCCTGCAGACAAGTAGTCTTGGATGCTGCCCATACCAGCCAATTGTCTAGATATGCTACTACTTGAACTCCTTCGGAGTGTAGCTTCTGGACAATTGTGTCTGCCGGCTTCGTGAATATCCTAGGTGCTGTGTTCAGTCCGAAGGGCATTGCTCTGAAGACACACTTCTTTTGTAGCTTGAATCCTAGGTAGGAGGAGAAAGGGCGACTCATTGGAAGATGCCAGTAAGCATCTGCTGGGTCTATTGAGACTGTGTACGCCCCTTTTGGTAGAAGGGTCCTTATGTGTTGCAAAGTAGGCATCCGGAACTTGTTGTTCTCGATGAACTTGTTGAGTGGAGACAAGTCTAGAAAGACTCTGAGTTTGTCTGGGTCTTTCTTGGGAACACAAAACAGCCTTCCCTGGAATTTGATGGATTTCGCTTTCCTTATTACCTTCTTGTTCAGGAGTTCTGAGGTATATTCTTCTAATGAGGGGGTGGAGTGTTGGAAGAATTCTGGAAAACGGGGTGGAGTTCTGTTCCATTTCCACACTAGTCCATTCGTTATTAGGCTGTGGGCCCAGGGATCGAAAGTCCAGCGATCCCGAAAGTGATAAGGTCTGCCTCCTACCTGGGGCCTCTCTTTGTATGGGGGGGTTCTGCGGATTTGTTTCCGTGACCACGTACTCCTCGGCCCCGAGAGGAGTTACCTCCGGGCGAACTTCTGTTAGGGCCTTTTCCTTTCTGACTAGGGCAAAAGGACGTCGACTGCCTCTCAAAGAAACACTGGCGACTGGGCTACCAGTTGTTGAGGGACCATCTGGAAAGTGGTCTGAGGCATTGTGGTCATAGTCACGGCAGCCAGTTGTGCAGGTCTGCTTGGTCTCCTTGCTTCTTTATTCTTGGGCTGGGCACCTCCATCTGAGGAAGATTTCCTCTTTGAGCTCATGCCCCACTTTTTGAGAAAGTTCCTGTTCTCCGTGGCTGTTCTGGCTATGATCTCTTGGACCAGTTCCTTTGGGAAAAGGTCTTTACCCCAGATGCTCGAGGTAATCAGCTTTTTTGGTTCGTGTCTTATGGTCGCTGAGGCCAAAACGAACTCTCTGCAGGCTCTCCTTGCTCTGAGGAAAGCATATAAGTGTTTCACAAGGGTACCCATGTTGGACTTAGCCAGGAAAATGAACATTTCTGGGGCGTTCTGTAGACCTGCACTCATTTGCAGGCAGTTCTGATGAGAAAGGGAGGCCGCAAGTCTCTCCTTCGTCTCCTGTTCCCTCCTCAGAAGATGGTCTGGCAACTTCAGAAGGTTCTCATTGAACTGCTGGCCTGCTATCTATGGATCCAACTTAGAGACGGAGAAGGTTAGGTGGACATCCTTCCACTTCTCCTCGCAAGTAGGCAGTGCTAGAGAGAATGGTTTGCATTCCTCTAGGGTTGGGCAGGGTTTGCCCTCGTCGACTGCCTTGACGGCAAAGTCTAGTGCTTTCTCCAAAAAGGGGAAAGAAATGGAGGAAGGAGCAAGAAAGGTGGGATGTCTCTTGCTCAGTGCTGAGACTTTGGAGTTGGTGTACCCGGCTCCTTTCAAGGTTTTCAGTAGGGTGGCTTGCGCCTTGACATGCTCGAAGACAATGACTTCTTTGGGTACCATTTCCTCACGGGCTGTATGTTCACCCCGCAGTCTTACGTAACAGTCTGGGTAAGCTGAAAAGTTAGGGGCCAGAACTTAAGATCTTCAATCATTTTGGTCCCCAACTTCTCCGAGACGAATAGTTTCCCATCCATCATGGGCGTATGCTCCGCATACCTCCAGGGGTTGGTTTCGGAGCGGTGAGGGAGATCCAACACTTTAAGGGGTTTCTTAGTGGAGCCCTTGCTAGATCCAGGGTGGTCCGCCCTCTCCTGCAACAGTATCTGCTGCTGCCTGAGTGATTCTCTCATCATCTCTTGTTCCTTTTGGAACAATTCCATAATCCGTTAAATTGAAGTGAGGATCGCTTCGTTCTTGTCGGCATGTGCAACTGGTTGTGGAGTTGTGGTTGAAGAAGTTGACGGCATAGGTTGGTATGCCGTCACGGCAAACTGAGGGTCTTCGGTTGCCGTTGAAACGGATCCTTCTTCCTCCGCTTGTGGATGTTCCATGTCTTCTCAGTGTCAATGGACACTTCTGAAGTCCTTTTTTGGTGGATGTCCATGCCTTCCAGTGCCTTATCTATTTCCGCATCGATCTTCAGTTATATGAGGGGAGACTGGACCTGTTCCTGGGGCACCACCGCGTTTGGTAAAGCCTTAGGGAACAGTAGGCACCTTAGGGAGTTGTTGGGTAAGTACGGTCCCTGAGAGTTCTTCTGGAACCTTCTTACCCATTTGCGAAGGGTCTCCCTTGCTGTATCCCTAGTCTCTATGTTGACTGAGGGAGCTTCTCCGAAGCCGTTGGCCAGCAGGGTCGAACAGGTGGGGCAACCCTTCGGATCCCAATACTTGAGGACTCCCGACACTATGCAGCAGGGGGCATGAGTCCTGCACTTCGTGTGGCCACAAAAGTCTTTGCCTTTGTGGTTGCAGGATAAGGCTGCACACTTCTCCATTGGCTCCTCCTGTAAAGGAAAAAGGGCTCAATGAGTATTTAATTTTTTATGTCAGTGATATAAAAGCATACAATTTTTATTAACAATAGTAATTACTATTGTTTATGGTAGCTTAGGATAGTAAGCTTGAAAGGAAGTAAAAAAGACACATATCTGTGTTTCCTCTCCCAGGCCATTGCTGAGACCTCCGTCAGTAGTAATATTTAGTTTCCCTGACAGGGAGAATACAAGGTAGGAAAAAATCTCTAGGGACTAGAGTTAGAGTTAGTAAGTGTCTATACTAACATTATCTACCTGTAGTATATATTAACACTGATCGGTGATTTTTTAGGTTCCTGATGATCGAAGAAAACCATCTGGGCGTTGAGGGAGTACTCAGCCTCAACACAAAATCGTGGTCCCAACAATTGACTGCGACAGGAAACTCAGAGTATGTTAGAAAACATGTGTACTACTGTATAGTTGTATACTGTAGTTTAGCTGGCGGCACTGCCGGGGTTAGGGTACTGCACTAACTGATAGAGAGAGAAAAAGCATTGAGGAAGAAGAGTTTCCTATTATTATGGTTAATATAACAATTGGAAGTGTAGGAGGACTATCAGGCCGCCTACTGTCTCCTTGCCAGAATGAGAGTTCCAATAGAAGGGGGTAAGAATCTGTCTGATTCTGGCTTCCACCCATCCACAAAAGGTCTTCCGGCGGCGGCAATAATTATGGATGGCAGTCCTACAAGTTCTCAGATGGCTCACTTTTTAAATATAAGGAGAGTCTACCTACTCCCTTGTGTTCCGGTGTCATATACACTTTTCAATGTGCACTCTGTAATGAGTGCTACACTGGAAGCACATCTAGACAGCTTCAGTGTAGGATTTCGGAGCACATGGGGAGATCGGTACGAACCAATATACCTTTAAATAAGAAACCAATTTCAGCTATTTATGACCACGCATTTAAATCTGGTCATGCCATTTCTAAGGAAAATTTCAAAATTATAGACAGACATAGTAGCGTCAGCCAACTGAGAATCTTAGAGTCTTTATACATTTTTAAGACAAAACCCAGCTTGAATGAGGGCTTACCTGTTCAGTTGCCGGTGACCCATTGATCCGTCTGGTCTGTGGGTTGCTGGTCTGGATGGGTGGTCATCGTCTCCTGCGGGTGACTAGGTATATTAGTGATTGAGTCTTTTGTATAGTTACATGTGTAATAAGTCTTTTATATGGTTTTATGTTCCTTGATTGGTTGGTTTTAGAGCTAGTATATCTTCCTAACTATGTACTGAGGATGATTTTTATTAATTTTATTAATTCTACATATGATAAATGCAGATAGGCTGAGGCTGATATGGGGAGAGAAATGAAAGGGGAGATGACTTGATAAATTTTGCCGTAGCACATAGCTTCAAGATCATGAATACATTCTTTCAAAAGAGTGAAAACAAGAGATGGACATGGCGAAGCCCAAACCATGAAACATGTAATGAAATAGACTACATACTGGTAGACAAACATAATATAGTTAAAAATGTTGATGTCCTGAACCAAGTCAATGTAGGCAGTGATCACAGGATGATAAGATGCAAAGTCCAAATCAACACCAAACACGAAAGGCAAAAACTATTCTTCTTAAGACCAGAACATATCAAAGTACCTGAAGCTCTCAAATCTACATTTCAGATAGAGTTAAAAAACCGCTACGAGATTCTTGGAAATTTAGAAGACCAAAACAGTAATGAAACTGATCTTGAAAACTTGAATAATAACATCATTATTCCCCTGAAGGAAGTAGCAAAGAAGTTCCAGGACACAAAACCCTCTGACAACAGCAAATTCTCGGAAGACACAAAGAACCTCATGAAAAAACGGAGAAATCTCAAGCCCCCATCAACAGTGCGGGAGAAAATTGAAGCAGCAGAACTAAACAAAACTATACAGAAAAAGCAACGAGAAGACCTTCGCAATAGAACGACAAAATCAATTGAAGATATCATCAAACAAGGCAGAGGGTTTAAAATGGCAAAAAGAAAACTCGGCCAAGGGAAGCTGCAATTCACTGGGGTGCTAGAAGAAGACGGATCCCTTACAACCAACCGTGATGGAATAGCTAAGCGAGCAAGAGAGTACTACCAAAAGCTTTACTCCTCAGAAAGACCTCGTTACCATCTTCGTGAAAGAGCAAATCAACACCCATCTCATCACTTTCCAGAGATCACAGCAGACGAGGTGCGACTAGCTGTCAAGCAAATGAAGAAGGGGAAAGCACCGGGACCAGATAACATCACGTTAGACCTAATAGCAGATGCTGATGAGCCCATCCACGTCAGACTGGCGCGACTATTCAATGAATGTCTGAAGAGGAGCAAAACGCCAGAAGAGTGGAATAAAGCTATCCTCATTCTACTCTACAAAAAAGGCGACCCCAGGGACATGAACAACCAACGGCCAATCAGCCTCCTTAATGTTATTTATAAAATTTTCACCAAAGTTATCACCAACCGAATTGTAGGAAAGCTTGATGAAAATCAGCCAAGGGAACAAGCGGGCTTTAGAAGAGGCTACTCCACAATTGACCATCTACAAACAGTAAACCAAATCATTAAGAAAACAAATGAATATAAGATACCACTAGTAGTGGCACTTGTAGATTACACCAAAGCATTTGACTCGGTTGAAACTGAGGAGGTCATGTCAGCGCTGGAAGAACAGGGAGTTGACTCAGTTTACATTAATGTACTCTGTCACATCTATGACCATGCAACATCATTTATTCGCCTCCACAAGGACTCTGAACCACTCCAACTCAGAGAGGTGTCAGACAATGTGACACTAGCTCACCCAAATTGTTTACTGCCTGCCTGGAGAGAGCTTTCCGACAACTCAACTGGCAAGAAAAAGGAATAGAAATAGATGGAGAATATCTAAGTCACCTAAGATTTGCTGATGAAATCATTACCATTGCTCACACCAAAGAAGAGCTTCAACATATGCTTACCGAGCTAAACGAAGCAAGCAAATCAATTGGCCTCCACATGAACTTCCAAAAGACCAAAGTCATGAGCAATAAATATACTGAAAATGCAGATGACATACTTGAAATTGAAAACCAACAAATTGAGGAAGTGGACCACTACGTCTACCTAGGACAACGAATCTCTCTACATGATGCCTGTAAAGAGAGCGAAATAAAAAGAAGAATAACCCTCGGTTGGCAAGCGTTTGGAAGAGCCAGTACAGTGTTAAAAAATAAGAAGATTCCTATCATCTTAAAAGGGAAAGTCTATGATCAGTGTATCCTCCCCACTGTCACCTATGGGGCCGAAACTTGGAATCTAACAAAAAAGCTTTTCCTTAAATTACGAACAATGCAGAGGGCACATGAGAGATTATGCTAAATCTAACATTGAAGGATAGAAAAACAGCTAAATGGATACGTCAAAAAACTAAAGTAATGGATATCCTTGAAACCATTAGCAAGCTCAAATGGAACTGGGCAGGGCACATTGCCAGGATGACAGACAACCGATGGACATCACGAACAACCTTCTGGACACCCCGAGGATACACAAGAAACCGAGGAAGACAAAAAACCCGCTGGCGAGATGACTTGGACCAACATAAGCAACAGTGGCACAGAATAGCTTGCGATAGAAGTCTGTGGAGAAACCTGGGGAAGGCCTACATCCAACAAAGGACTTTTGAAGGCTGAAATGATGATGATGATGAGGATGACAAAAGTTATGTTGAAAGCTCCCGAATAAAGAAGATGATAGTAGCATTGACTATTTTATTCCTACTTAAATTGCGATTCCAAGGAGGAACCTATCTATCAAACATATATATATATATATATATATATATATATATATATATATATATATATATATATATATTTATATATATATGTATATATATGTATGTACATATATACAGAGATACGCAAGTGGAAGTTCATGTCTGAAGCTTTTGTTCTGCAGTGGATTAGTAACAGCCTATGATATATATATATATATATATATATATATATATATATATATATATATATATATATATATATGTGTGTGTGTGTGTGTGTGTGTGTGTGTGTATATATATATATATATATATATATATATATATATATATATATATATATATATATATATATATATAGGTGTGTGTGTGTAAGCAGCTCTTCTAGGAGAAGAACACTCCAAGATCAAACCATTGTTATGTAGTCTTGGGTAGAGCCATAACCTTTGTACCAAGATCCTCCACTGTCTTGGGTTAGAGTTCTCTTGCTTGAGTGTACGCTCGGGCACGCTGTTCTATCTTATTTCTCTTCCTCTTGTTTTGTTAAAGTGTTTATAGTTTATATAGGAGATATTTATTTTAATGTTATTGTTCTTAAGATATTGTATTTTTCGTTGTTTCCTTTCCTCGCTGGATTTTCCCTGTTGGAGCCCCTGGGCTTATAGCATCCTGCTCTTTCGACTAGGGTTGTAGCTTAACAAGTAATGATATATATATATATATATATATATATATATATATATGTATGTGTGTATTATTATTATTATTATTATTATTATCATTAATAGCCAAGCTATATATATATATATATATATATATATATATATATATATATATATATAATATATATATATATATATATATATATATATATATATATATATCTATCTATCTATATATATACTGTATATATAATATATATATATATATATATATATATATATATATATATATATATACAGTATATATCTATATCATCATCATCATCATCATCAGCCATTTTCCAGTCCACTGTAGAACAAAGGCCTCAGACATGTCCTTCCACTTCCAACTGTTTATGGTGTTAAGGTGCCAGTCCACACCCACAAACTTTCTTAGTTTGTCAATCCATCGTCTTCTCTTCATTCCCCTGCTTCTTTTACAATCTCTTGGGGTCCATTCTGTTATTCTTAATGTGCATCTATTGACTGTTATTCTCATTATATGTCCTGCTCATTTCTTCTTCTTACATGTTGTTAGAATACTGTATCCTCTAGTTTAGTTTGCTCCTGTATCCATGTTGGTCTTTTTCTGTCTCTCAGTGTTATTCCCATCATCATTCTTTCCGTAGCTCTTTGAGTTGT
This sequence comes from Palaemon carinicauda, assembly GCF_036898095.1. Classification (NCBI taxonomy): domain Eukaryota; kingdom Metazoa; phylum Arthropoda; class Malacostraca; order Decapoda; family Palaemonidae; genus Palaemon; species Palaemon carinicauda. Next base: position 2,773,386 of record NC_090757.1, read on the forward strand.
AACTAGCTTATATTCTAAGGCTTTATTAAGGTTCCAAGTTTTAGATGCAAAAGTTAATACTGGTAGGACTATTTCATTAAATACTTTTCATAATCTGATTTCGTTTACCAAATGCTCTCCATCCCTTACTTATCCTTCTTTTAATTTCGGTCTCCTGTCTTGGGGAAATACCAAATATCTGTCCGAAGTACATAATATGTTCATTAACAATGTCTATAGGTTCGTGCATAACTCTTATTTGTTGTATCTCTGCATTTTCACTGAACATTATCTTAGTTTTACTCGTATTCATTTTCAGTCCTACATTTCTGCTTTCTCTATTCATATCTTCTATCATCTTTTGTAATTCCTCCCATGATTCCCTAAACACAACTATGTCATCTGAAAATCTTAAGTTATTAAGGTATTCCCCATTAATATTAGTTCCTACATTTTCCCAACCTAAATTCTTGAAAAACTTATAAGCATGTTGTGAATAATTTAGGAGGGATGGGGTCTCCCTCTCTAACTCCTTTCTCACTCGGAATTTTCTGACTATCTTTATGTAGTTTTAGGATTGCTGTACTTCCTATATAGATATCTTCAAGTGTTCTAACATAAGATTCTTCAATTCCTTGTCTTTGAAGGGCTGTCATTACTGCTGAGGTGTTGACAGAATCAAAAGCTTCTTCATACTCTATCAATATCATACATAGTGGTTTTTCTTACTCTGTTGGTTTTTCCATTCGCTGGTTAATTACATGGATGTGGTCAGTTGTTGAATACCCAGTTCTAAAGCTTGTCTGCTCTCTTGGTTGATTAAAGTCTAACTGACTTTCTATTCAGCCTAATATGGTTTTTGTAAATAGTTTATATGTTAAGGAGAGTAAACGTTGTGTCTCCCTTTTTGTGAATTAGTTTAATGATAAAGTTTTTGTAAGCTGTAGGTATAAGGATCCTTGCAGGCATTTAGTGTAGATTTCAGTGAGTTTTGCAACTACGAAATGTCCAGCTAATATTAAATCAATTGTTAGGCCATCTTCTCCTGCTACTTGGCCTCTTTTCGTGCTTTCTTTACTTCTACTGTTACGTTTGTTACCGGTTCAGGTGTTTCGTTATTTTTATTGGTGAAGTTATTTCTTATATTACTATTGTATAGCATTGCATAGAAATCCTCTGCAATTTTTATCACTCCATCTCTATTGTGGATATTTCAATTTTCACCCTTCAACTTAAAGCAAACATCTGATGGCGCCCTGTCCATAGTCTTTTTTTTCATCAATTGGATGTTTCTTTTTTTATTGTTTCCTCAGTTTTGGTCTGATTGTGTAGCCTATACAAATATCTTGGGTTTTTAGTTTGTCTATCGTTTTAGAAAGTTCTGCTAAATCCATTTATTATCTCTTGAATTTTACCCTCATTTCCAATCTTTTCTTTATAAGTTTGCAGTCTTGTCAGATAGTTTTCCCTGACCTTGTTTAGGAACTTATTCGCCTATCTCTTGTTTCCTACAGGCCGACCAAGGGAAAGGCCTGTGCCAACGTGAAGAGTGTGCTGTAATACGCTACCACCACCTATCTCTTGTGCTGATTCTAATACATTTTTTTTTTCAAAATACGGTTAATTTCTTCTTTACTTGCTTACATTTCATCATGTAGCTGGGGGTACCCATTTTGTATTGCCAACCTGAACTCATCAGAATTTTCTCTTATTATAGAAGTGTTTATTTTCTTTCTTAAAACTAACAATCATACTTTGAGAAAAATTTATTTTAAGAAAGAGATTGATTGATTAAATCAATCAATCTCTTTCTTAAAATTAATTTTTCTCAAAGTATAATTGTTAGTATGTCTATGATATTAGCTAGCCCCCAAGTGCAGTACTTGTACAGTGTTTCTTGAAATACAGTATACACAGCATCTTTTATTTAGAATTTTGAATGTCATTCTTTATTGAAAATTCAATTTTGAGAAACATGACCACTCTTTTTATTCTTTGATTGCTTATGAAATTGGTGTATAGTTCTGAGTCTTTCAAGATTTTTAAAGGAATATTTTAATTCCTTCATTCTGTAACATTTTTAATTTTGATCCCCTGTTTGGTAATCAGTATCTGATTTGCAGTTCAAATTGCTAGACAAAACATTAAGGTTGATTACATTTGATATCTGGCACCTCCATTAAATCTGCTCTTTGTGTATATTTTACATGATATAATTTTCATATTTTTAATTATGCTATGCTTTCAGATTCACAGACTATACTATCCATCACATAGTACTATATTTATTGAACTATACCACACATTATTATGGAAATTCTTGCCAGCAGTTGCCAAATTGTGAAATGATTTTTTTCTGATCCCTTGGTTGAATCTGTTTTCTTCATTAGTTCATACTTATTAAAAAAGATTTTTGGGCTCAGCCATGTCGTCCTGATGGAAGGTTCCTTTAGGTAGCTTTCTAAGGGATATTTGGCTACAGTGAAATTACATATTTTTCCCAAAAGGAGAAAATATGGACCCTGATGTGTTTTCAATGCCGGATCAGATTCATACCTGATTGTAACTACAATTGATAATCTAGTTACAAGGTAAAATACTGAACGTATTTGCGTCTTATTGCTGCTATCTCAGTTACAGACGAATAAAGTATACTAGAGTTTTGATTAAACCCTAGAAGGGCCCAATGTGAAACCAGAGTACACATTTCCAAGGGATAAAAGGTAATCTCTTAGATTTACCGTCCGTCCCAATGGAGATACAAACTTTGAATCCTTATAGTCGAAGTTAACACTTTCCCTGCAGGGGGCAGGAAGCCCTAAGCTAGTTCCAAGCTTAGTGGATATGACAAATAATGGTAATGTCATCTATAAAGGTCTAGGGGACCATTTAAGGAACTCATTCAAAGTAAAGGCACTTATACAAATCCACAGATATAGTACTTTCAAGTAATTCTCTGGTATACTTCCATCAGGACGACATGGCTGAGCCCAAAAAACGGATTTTGAGCAAAGCTAAAAATCTATTTTTGGGTGATATGGCCATGTCGTCCTGATGGACCCTCCCAACTTTCGAAAAAGAGTATACAACTATGTAACGAAAGACCTCACCCAAAACTACTCTATCTGCATCTATCCATGCTTAAATGCAACAAGGAATGGTTACGCCATAGTAGTACGGGGAGGGGATCCACCGGGTAACCTTGATAACGGCTCCCTTTCAAACTCGCCACTCTTCCCCCTCAAGGCGAAAACTCTATTCGGGGTGAAGATTGCTATGTGTCGTATCTAGAAATACGTCCCCTGATATTATGCGATATCCTTAAAAGTTATATTAAGGATACTTGCGCCAGGAGTTAGAATTCTGGAGACCTGTGGTCAATTCTCTAGGAGTATCACTGTAGCTAAATATCCCTTAGAAAGCTACCTAAAGGAACCTTCCATCAGGACGACATGGCCATATCACCCAAAAATAGATTTTTCGCTTTGCTCAAAATCCGTTCTTTATTCGGCATACCACATAGTTTATTTGTTGTGTAACTTATTATTTTATGCATGTTATTTGCAGTTTATTCTTTACTTCACCATTTCTTTTTCCAATACTGGGCTCGTTTTCCTATTGGGACGAGATAACCCAAGGTTATTCATGCATTCATGATGAATGAACTGCTGGGCATATCTTAGCAATAACTACCTGCAACATTCACCATTTTCCTACCTATGCGACTTGCTTCTTCAACTTCCATGTACCAAGCCAAGTGGGCCATCCTCTGTGATTGGTGCCATGGTAGGGGTGGTTTCTTCTCTCGTAAACTATTACATTGATTGCTGAATGTTTACTTTACATCCGAACAGTACAGCTCTGCTTAGTATCAGCGGTGAATGGTTATTGCTTGGCCTTAAGCCAGGTCTTTAGGCTGGAAGGAGTTGATGTTTCCTTATCAGCAGAACTTACTATGCTCATACTGAGTTTTGAACAGTCCTGTCTCACAATGGAGGGGAGACCACCACCTTGGGACGTCACTATAATAATAATAATAATAATAATTCTTTATTTCCAATTTATACATTAAGGTCTTGCAGTCGGGCACCATATGAACCATTGAGGCTCGCCTCGGCAAGAGCCTTACTCTTAAAATGCCTTAGCCTTTGCCAAACAGTTTAGCGAGCTTCATTATCTCTCTCTTCAGCATGCCCACACCGAGTGTTGGAGACAGGTCTCATTCTCCTTCATCTACGAGCTTGTTGCTAAAACCCAAAATCTGTCAGTTTCTGATTCCAGGTTTTCTTCTTTTCAGATAGTGAGCCTTAGATCTTGATAAACTGCTTTTGTGTCCTGTGAGGGCACTGAGGTGCTACCTTAAATTTATGCATGCAACTCGACCCCACTTTCAGCACCTCTTGTCAGCATGGGGAGTCAAGAAGATGGTAAACAAAAATACAATCTCCTCTTGGCTAAGAGAAGTTAGTAGCCATACATTTTCACCTCCCTCGCCTTCTGTGCCAGGAAGAGCTCATGATGTCAGAGGTCTGCACGACCCTTGCATTTTGTAAGAATCTCTGTGGAACAGGTACTCCAGGCTGGTGTCTGGAAAAGACAGACAACATCCACTGCCCATTACCCATAGAAATCAAGCCACAGGTTACTAGACCCCCTTTATGCTAGAGCCTGTAGTAGCCACTCAGAAGGTGGTATAGCTACATCGGCTCCTCTCACAGGACCATTGGCATTGGATTGAGGATCGAGGTTATGGGTTAGACTGGGATGAAAGTGAAGAATGACTGGCCATTTTCTTTCCTTTACATCTTTCCTTCTCTTGGAGCACAGCATTGTAAACCCTGTCAGCTGGAATCAATTTGTTGCGGATATCCTACTTAGCCTGTGGCTGTTCTATTTATGTAAGATAGAAGTGTCATTCCCCACACTACTTACACGAGTGGGTGTGGTGTAACCAGGGAAAACCATTGATTTATATATGCCTCATTGTTATGACATGGATATGTGTGGTAACCAGACAAACTCATTGAGATTTAATATAGTACAGTATGCCCATAGTTAATACACGGAGAGTGCTTGTAACTAGGCAAACTCATTAACGGATTTTGAGCAAAGTGAAAAATCTATTTTTGGGTGAGATAGCCATGTCGTCCTGATGGAAGGTTCCTTTAGGTAGCTTTCTAAGGGATATTTGCTACAGTGATACTCCCAGAGAATTAACCATAGGTCTCCAGAATTCTAACTCCTGGCGCGAGTATCTTTAAGGATATGGCATAATATCAGGGGACGTATTTTTTTATACGACACATAACAATCTTCACCCCAAATAGATTTAACTCTTTGAGGGGGAAGAGTGGCGAATGAAAGTGGAGCCGTTATCAAGGTGCCCGGTGGACCCCCTCCCTGTACTGCTACGGCCCATCATTCCTTGTTGCATTTAAGCAGGAGTAGTTTCGGGTGGGGTCATTTTAAGAAAGAAGGGTGGGTCTATCAGGACGACATGGCTATCTCACCCAAAAATAGATTTTCGCTTTGCTCAAAATCGGTTTTTTGGTCTCGGCTATGTCGTCCTGATGGAAGCTTACCAGAGAATTAACTTGAAAGTACTATATCTGTGGGTTTGTATAAGTGCCTTTACTTTGAATGAGTTCCTTATATGGTCTCCTAGACCTTTATATATGACATTACCGTTGTCTGTCATATCCACTAAGCTTGGACTAGCTTAGGGCTTCCTGTCCCCTGCAGGGAAAGTGTCGACTTCGACTATAAGGATTCAAAGTTTGTATCTCCATAGGGACGGACGGTAATTCTTAGAGATTACCCTTCTCATACCTTGGAAATCTGTACTCTGATTTCAAGTTGGGCCCTTCTAGGGTTTAATTAAAACTCTAGTATGCTTTATTCGTCTGTAACTGAGATAGCAGAAATAAGACACAAATACGTTCAGTATTTTACCTTGTAATTAGATTAACAAATGTAGTTACAATCGGGTATGAATCTGATCCGGCATTGAAAACACATCAGGGTTCATATTTTCTCTTGTCGAAAAAATATGTAATTTTATCGAAATGATGCCACTCAATGGAGATGTGAAATCAAATCTGGCTGATTTGTACAGATTTTGGAAATGCATGAACACAGTGACGCAACGTTCACTCGGCACTGGTGTTATTGGTCAGATATGCACCTATATGGAACAGTGTGTTAATCATCGTTGTGATTTGCACTCGATGGTAAATGTACCCTTGCACCCAATGTTCTGGAAAGTCCCAAAGCAGTTCACTGTTCATCGCAGCGCTAGACGACGGGTTTTATAACTCTACCCGCCGCCACCACAACATGTTTTATTTCATGTACTGTACTTGCTTCGTATAGTGTCTGTAAAAGATCTGGTTGATCTCCACCCAGTGTATGAGCAGAGTCTACCAAAGCCCCTGTGTTGGAAGAAGTTCCGTGAAGAAGCAATTTTCTTTGGATCGTGACTTGCGGGTGAGCTCTGCGAATAAGTAGAGTTATCTTAGGGATAGATTTTGATCCTGAGGTTTCGCTTCGGAAGAGCTGTCCTTCATTGAAGTCTGAAGTTCTACGAAGATAGACCTTAAGACACTCTACTGAGCATAGAGAGACAGCTTCCTTCAGTGGGCAGATTCTCCAAGGACCCCACTTCTTGGTGGGTAGCTCGTTCTCAGCCAGAAAGGCAGGATCAGGAAAAGGGTTCAGTTCTCCTGTGTCTAGGAACTGAATTTGGCCTACATCCCTGATAGGGCCAATATTTCACTAACTCTAGCCCTTGAGGCTATTGTGAACAGAAAATTGACTTTCTGTGTTAGTTCCTTTAGAGTGCAATCCTCATTGTTTAGGTTCGAAGCATAGTGCAAGACTTTAACCAACGACCATGTAATGGGCTTTGGAGGGGTTGCCGGCTTGGGTCTAGTGCATGCTTTGGCACCTTATAGAAGGTTTCGCTTGTGAGTTCCATCTCAAAGACATATAGAAGAGGTGTAGTTAGGGCCGACTTACACGCGGTTATCGTAGTGGAAGTCAGGCCTTGTTCAAGTAGGTAAATGAAGGGAGACAGAAATCTGTTGAAATTTCTGTTGGTCCTCTTGTTTTCACAAGGGATACCCATTTCTTCCAAGACAATTCACATTGTCTCCTGGTTGAACTTGACTTGTACTCTAGTTCTTCGAGATCCCAAACTTTTTGTTCGCTGCTAGGCCAAAAAAACCATGAGATGCAGGTTGTTGGTTCTCGAGGATGAAATGTAAACAGTCAACTTCTGCACCAGTTTGGATAAAACTGGGTTCAGCAGAGGAAACAGCTTCAGTTTCAATTCTAGAACTAGAGGGAACCAATTGTTTTCGGGCCATTTGGGGGCCACTACAGCAGCTGTTCCTGTGAAGGATCTTAGCTTGTCGAGGACTTTTAGCAGGAGATTGGTTTGTGGAAACAGGTAAATCCGATTCCATCTGTTTCAGTCGAGAGACATGGCGTCTATCGCTTGTGCTTAAGGTTCTCGTAAGGGGCTGCATAACGAGGTAGTTTCTTGTTGCTCGTTGCGAAGAGGTCGATCTGCAGTTCTGGGACTTTTATCGAAAATAAAGGAGAATGAGTCTGCGTCTAGGGACCATTCTGTCTCTGTCGGCTTTCGCCTGGATAGAGCATCCGCCGTCACATCGCGGAACCCTTGAAGGTGAACTGCTGATAAATGCCATCTCTTCCTTGCCAGGCGGAAGATGGCTAACATCACGTGATTGATGTGAGGTGAAGTCGAGCTTTGTCGATTTAGACATCTTACTATCACCTCGTTGTCGAGGACCAGTCTGATGTGGACTGCTCTGCGAGGGGATAGTCTCTTCAACGTCAGGAAGACTGCCATAGCCTCCAAGATGTTGATGTGAAAGTTTTGAACTGGTGTGATCAATTCCTTGCACTTTCATTTCATGCGAATGGCCTCCCCATTCTTCCAGGGAGGCGTCCATGTGTATCACCACTGATGTTTGTGGTGGTTGCCAGAGAATTGTCTGTGCTAGGCTTGTATTTGTTGACCACGGCCTTAATAGCGTGCGTAATCGGGTAGGTGTCAACCTTGTTGATCTCTTCCAAGTTTGATGCGTATCTTTTCAAGACTCCTGACGCATCCTTTAGTTGTGCTTCTTGCACCGGGTCTGTCACTACTGCAAACAGGAGAGAGCCCAGTACTCTTTCCTGATGGCATCTTGAAATCCTCTTGTGTTGGATTAGTCTCTTGACAGATGCCGCTATTTCTCTCCTCTTCTTTAATAGAATGGAGAGGTGGTGTGACTGCAAGTTCCCATGGATTCCTAACCATTGAAACTTGTGAGCTGGAGAAAGGCAAGACTTCTAGCGATTGATCTTGAAGCTCAGGTGTTCCAGGAATTGGATCACCTTTCCGGCTCCTTGCAGACAAGTAGCCTTGGATGCTGCCCGCACTAGCCAATCGTCCACGTATGCTACTACTTGTACTCCTTCGGAGCGTAGTTGCTGGACGATTGTGTCCGCTAGCTTTGTGAATACCTTTGGGGCTATGTTTAGTCCAAAGAGCATGGCTGTGAAGACATATTTTGTCTTCAATAGCCTGAATCCTAGGTAGGAGGAGAGGGGGCGACTGACTGGTAGATGCCAGTAAGCATCTGCCAGGTCTATTGAGACTGTGTACGCCCCTTTTTGGTAGAAGGGTCCTTATGTGTTGCAATGTAAGCATCTGGAACTTGTTGTTCTCAATGAACTTGTTGAGTGGAGACAAGTCTTGAATGACTCTGGGTTTGTCCGAGTCTTTCTTGGGAACACAAAACAGCCTTCCCTAGAATTTTGATGGACTTCGCTTTTCTCATTGCATTCTTGTTCAAGAGTTCTGAGGTACTGTATATTCTTCCTAAAAGGGGGTGGAGTGTTGGAAGAATTTTGGAAAAGTGGGGTGGATTTTTGTTCCATTTCCAACCAAGTCCATTCGTAATTTGGCTTTGGACCTATGGATCGAAGGTCCAACGATCCCGAAAGTGGAAAAGTCTGCCTCCTACCTGGAACCTCTCATTGTTTGGAGGTTCCTGGGGACTTGTTTCCGTCACCGCGTCCTCCTCCACCCTTGGGGGGTTTTCCGGAGGATCCTCTTTTTGGGCCCTTACCTTTGTAGGGTCGAAAGGTGGTTGAGTACCTTTCAAAGCCTAGATTAAACACAGTGACTGGCTACCAGCTGTTGTTGGTTTGCGGCTGGGCTACCATTTGAGGCACCGTGGTCATGGTCAAGGTCAGAAATTGTGCAGTACTAATGAAGATTTCCGCTTTGAGGACATGCCCCACATTTGGAGAAGGTTCCTATTCTCTGTGGTGGCTTTGGAAATGACTTCTTGGACCACTTCCTGTGGGAAAGGATCTTCGCCTGAGATACATGATGAAATCAGTTTTCTGGGTTCGTGTTTCACCATTGTTGCGGCAAACACATGCTCTCAACAGGTCCTTTTTTGACCTGAGAAAAGCATACAAAGCCATCACAAGGGTGGGGCGTTATTTAAGGCCTTCACACATTTCCAAGCAGTTCTGATGAGACAGGGAGGTGGAAAGACTATCTTTCATCTCCTGTTCCCTTCTCAAAAGATGGTTTGGCAAATTTGGAAGGTTCTCATTAAACTGCTGGCCTGCTATCTCCGGATCCAACTTCGAGACGGAGAAGGTTAGATGTACCTCTTTCCACTTCTCCTCGCAGGTGGGCATAGCTAGAGATAATGGTTTGCATTTCTCTAGGATTGGGCAGGGTTTGCCCTCTTCGACTTCTCTCTTGACACAGTCTAGGGCTTTCCCCAAAAGGGGAAAGGCTCTGGAGGAAGTAGCAATGAATGTTGTACGCTTCTTGCTCAATACTGAGACTTTGGAGTTAGTATATCCCTCTCCTTTCAGGGTCTTGGTAAGGATGGCTTGTGCCTTATCATGTTCAAGGACAATGACTTCCTTTGGTATAGTCTCCTCACGGGATGTAGGTTCATCTCGCAGTCTCACATAGCAATCTTGGTACGCTGAAAGCTGGGCCAGAATTGAAGCTCTTCAAGGGGTTTGCCCCCCAACTTCTCAGAGATATAAAGCTTCCCATTCAACATGGGCATGTGTTCCGTCTACCTCCAGAGGTTGGTTTAGAGCAGTGAGGGAAGTCAAATATTTTAAGGGGCTTAGCAGACCCCCTGGAAGCACCAGGGCGTTTCCCTTCCTGTACCTCTCTCTTCATCTCTTTGAGATATTGCTTATTCTCCTCTTGTTCCTTCCGGAACAGTGAAATCCACATCTGTTGGACCAACTATAGGAGCGCTTCGCTCCTGCCGATCTGTCTTGCCAGTTGGGGAGTTGGGGCTGAAGAGATTGACGGCATAGGTTGATATGCCAACACAGTGAGCTGAAGGACCTCAGTCACCGTCGAAACGGATCCTTCTTTCTCCGTGGGTGGTTGAACCACTTCTTATTCAGGGCCTTCTTGCAGTAGGTCCTGTCCGGTGTCAATGGACACCTCCGACATCTGTTCTTGGTGGATGTCCAAGCCTTGCAGTGCCTTTTTGATATCCGCGTCCACTGTCCGTTGGATAAAGGGAGGCTGGACCTGTACCTGAGGCACAAACGTACTAGATTGAGCCTTAGGGAACAGTAGGCACTTCGAAGGGTTTCCCTTGCTGTATCCCTTGACTCCGTAGTGTCAGGGATATCTTCTCCAAAGCCGTCGGTCAGCAAGGTCGAGCAATTGGAGTAACGCTTCGGGTCCCAGTACCTCAGGGATCCAGATACGATGCAGCAGGGGTGCATAAGACATGTACATCGTATGCCCACAAAGTTCTTACTCTTGTGGTTGCAGAACACAACTGTACCTTTCACCATTGGCTCCTTCTGTAAGGGAGAAAAGGGTGAAATGAGTACTCAGTTGTTTATATCATTGATATAATGCATACATAAAAAATAGTAATATATACTATTATATTTAATAGCTTAGGATAGTAAGCTAGAAAGGAAATTGGAAAGACCCATATCTGTGTTTCTTCTCACAGGCAGTTGATGAGACCTCCGTCAATATTAATATTTAAATTCCTTATAAGGGAAAATACAGAGTGGAATAACTCTCGTATGTAGAGCCGGAGCTAGTAAATATTTATACTAACTCCTCCATCTGTAAAATATTAATACTGAACGGTGTTTCATGGGTGTCCCGATAATCAAAGGATTCATTAGGGTGTTGAGGGAATGCTTCAACCTCAGCATGTTATGCGGTCCCAACAATAGACTGCGAAAGGATACACAGAGTATGTTAGAAATACTTGTACTACTGTATTGTTATATACTATAGTTTTCCAACTACTGTATTGTTATATACTGTAGTTTTAATGGCTACTTTATTTTTGTATACTGTAGTTTTACCGGTACACTACCGGGGTTAGGCTAGTGATAGAGAGAGAGAAAGAATGGAAAGCAGTGTTTCCTGTTATAACGGTTTAGCACAATAAATGGAAGTGTAGGAGGGCTATTGCCGCCTACTGTCTCCTTGCCAGAATGAGAATTCTAATGGAAGGGGAGGAATGCATCTGATTCTAGCTTCCATCCAGCCACAACTTTTGCCGCTGGCTGTACTGCCGGTTGCGAGGTCTGTGGATGGCAGTCCAAGAGAGGACTAAAGAATTCTCAACAGTATATTGGGTTTCCCACCTGCAGTCGTCAGGTCCGGCTCAGTCTTCCCCCCAGGGCATTAGCTTCCGGTGAAAAGGAAGGACATAAGAGGGAGTTGGCCAAGGCGGCAACCTAACCGCCGCTGGTAGAGTCCCGGCTGGCAACTAGTCAACCCTGGGTCTTATAGTTTGCAGGGGAGAAAGGCGGCAGCAGGCATGCTGCTTACTTTTAGCTGTAAAATAAGGAAGCATGGCTTCCTGTGCCAACCCCGTCGTGGTCGGCAGAGGAATAAGTTTCCCCCTGTCGGCTATAAGACATGTCTTATAGTCCACAAGGGAGAAAGGCGGTGGCAGGTGTGCCGCCTACTTTCGGTTGTAAACTAAGGAAGCATAGCTTCCCATGCCGACAACGACGTGAGCAGCAGAGGAATTACGATTCACCTGTCAGCGACATTGTCGGCTACAAGACAATACACCTTGAGTTACTGTCATACTTCGAAGCCGGGATACTCGGCAACAAAACTATCTAAGTCAAGCCGGAATTAACTACTCGGTGGCGATGACGAAAGATAGGGTTGCCGCTTGGGATGGCGGTGCTCAGGGGGGAGGAAGGGTTTATCCTCTTTTCTCTAAAAGAGAAATGTATCGAATTATACCAATAAATTCTAAGAGATATATATCCCCAACCGAATTAATATGAATGATAAAAGAGGTTAAACAATGGAATTTACATTACTAACGTATACAAAACGGGTTAGGCATACGAAAGTAATGTTATATATTAGAAGAGGAAATATCATACATATGCTATCTTCACTAGTATAATTTTGCCTAACTAGCTAAAAAGTTTCTTTATAGTAAATACTGGGATCGTCGCACTACTAACTAAATAATTGCATTTCTGGGTCGATCTGTGACGGCCGGTGAAAAGGGTCCTTCTTTACACTTTTCTAATATAAATCTTCCAAATATACTAGAGAAAGATAAAAGCATGGAATGCAGAGGTTACTACCCTCGCGCGATCACCTTGTGGGTGTCGAGTGTACAACAAGGGCGTGTGAAAACCACTATTCACAGGCTGTCTTCCATTTAGATAATCCCTTCATCAAAGGGGAGGGCCGTGACAGGCCCTAGAGAATACAGTTGGATTACCCCACCGACACCTACTACTCGCGCCCTCCAGGTCATCCTTCTGTTTTGGACTTGCCCGCTAAGTCGTTAGTTATTTTGTTTGGTGTTTTTCGCAAGTGATTGTTGTTAATTCAACATGACTGACGTTGCTACTTCACCTTTACCAATGTTAAGTACCATAGTTTGTTTTGACAATTTTTTTCAGTACCGGCCATTTGTTCTTTTTCCAAGATTGTGGATTTTAGTTTTGGAAGAGGTTGGCCTGCCTCGGTATCGGCAGCCATTTTGGTTTTGTTCGATTCGGTAGTTTTTCAAGTTAATATTGCCCATCTGGTACTCTGTCATCTAGGTTATATCACTTACGTTTTATGGCCAATATTTTTATCATTATTTATTATTGGTTTTTACTATGGTATTTATTTGCTAGCAAGTCCAATTTGGACGAAGAATATTGATCTAGTCTTTGTTATAGTTATGTACACGCCTCAGGAAGGTGCTCGTTTTAGACTATATCTTTATTTTTGGGCTCAAGCCATGACGTCCTGATGGAAGGTTCCTTCAGTAGCTTCCTAGGGTATATTTAACTACAGGGATATTCCCAGAGAATTAAACTAAAGGTTATCACAGAATTCTAACTTCTGGTGCGAGTACCCTAAAGGTTTCCCTCTGGGATATCGTATATCAACAGGGGACGCATGTATTAACACGCCACATAGCTATCTGCACCCCATATAGAGTTAACACTTCGATATGAAAGGTGGAGAATAACTGGGGAGCCGTTCCACAGTTACACTCGTCCGTGGCTGCTTTTGGTACTCGAAACGTAAACAAACGGGCGCCATTGCTAAATGACGTCACGTCCGTCCTTATCCTTCAGCCTGTAGCTCCTTGCTTTGGTCGGATTTTCCTTGAGTGCAGTTTTCATCTGCTTACATCGCCGTTATGTCGCTACCTTCAGCCTCGCCTTCTTCTGGAAAGTTGAGTACCAGGTCCCAGTATTGTTTAAATAAGCTCTAGCCGTAAAGTAACTTCTACTTTTCGTAAAATATTGAGTTTTGTGGCAGAGCTGTACCGATCCCGGACGCGCCATTTTATGGCGTCGCTGTTCATATCGCATGCTTTATTTAGTTAGCCAGAACAGCCTTCTCCGGTCACTTAACTAATTAATATTATTAGTTATTTAGTCTTCATAGCTAGGAATTACTTATATCGTGTTTTAGCGCTCATCAGTCTCGGTCGCCGTTCGACCCCATACTAGATCGCTAGCTTAGCCCCTAGGCTGGATAGCCTAGTGCTTGTTTTCATGCATGATATATACCAGTGTTCCTAGGTTAAGTTATGAAGATTGTGGCATTATTAAACATACTATTAACTGTGATGTAAGTGTTTTCGCCTTCAGGGACCATATAGGGGACCGGGTTGATTGCGTATCTTTCCACCCTAACCTAATGTAGGAACCCCTATATGCTCCCTAATCCCCCTGCCTGCGGGCGCTCCCTCTGTGTGGCCTTGCTTCCCCTTCTATATAGGGGAATCTTGTCTACAAACAGAGTACTTATCGCTTCTCTGTCTACCCTAAGGGAATGATCCTCCCTTAGGGTCGTGACCGAGAAATAAGGAATGGCTCTGCCCTTCCTCAGTTGCACCTGGTTGGGTTACTCCTCCCTCCCTGCAACTTGCGATGTGTCTTTCAGCTTACCTAGCCTAGGAGTTAGCCCTCCTTCTCTAGGTTAAGCTCTTGGGGTTGACTCTGCTCTATTATAGTTTGAGACGGTACTCCTGTACCATTCTCATTCTGGGTTACCTAACCTAGGTTAGGGAGCGTTCTCCCTCTCCTTGGTGGCCGTTCTCATACAGAGTCTCCCCTATAGAAAGACCCCTCATCTTCTCCCTCCCCACCTATCCCTTTGATGTAGGCTTGCCTATACACATCTGTCCTTAGTCCTACAACTCCTCCCTTGGGTGGAGTGGTAGGGCTAACTTGTTCTCCTGCTGAGCTGGCCGCTCTGGTACACATACCCTTCATAGCGTTCTATGGGGGTAGTTGCCGGCAGCGGTCCGGCCGGCGGGGGTTTCCCCCTTCTTGAGTGCCCTCTAACCCTCCCTTGGGTTACCCCAGGCACCCGGCCGACTGCCGGCTCCCTGCCGCCGGATGCTAGGAGTATCTACTCCTATCATGAGTGCATTCTCTCCGGAGGGATGCCGGAGGGGTATGAGATCTTACCCCTTCCATCCCTCCTTACCTTTCTCTCCGTCTATCCTGGTGCCGGTCCCTTGCCGCCTCCACCGCCGGCGATACCACCTTTACCTCTGGTGACACTCTTTCATAAGATGCCCTCCCCCCTCTAAGACGTCAGCCTTCCGTGTGCCGGAGGCTGCCGCCTTCCGTCGACATACAGCCGACGTCCCACCCCTCATTTTACCTAGTAACAGCTGGCCGACCTTCGGTGCCGGCCACCGGCGTGCCGGCATTGATTGCCGGCGGTCTAGGTATACAACCATATACATATCCATCTTATGAATTGATCCGAGCTCACCAGGCCGTCAGCCTTCGGCTGCCAGAGCCGCCGCTGTGCCGGCGGTCGCCACGATGGTATTATATTTTAGATACTCAATGTGTCTGTCTTGATGCCTTCCACCCTGCAGGACCGGCCTCCGGCGTGCCGTCGGTCTGCCGGCACCCCCTGGAGACGTTAAGGGACATGCACCCCTTCTCATACCTGCCGACAGCATGCCGACAGCCAACATACTGCAGCCAGATGGCTTAGCCACTTCCATGTATAGGTATTGTCTTACCATCTAAGATTGTGGCTGTGCTGTCTGCTTGCACATTACAATATTCCAGCATACTCTGTGTGTCTTAGTACAGCCGATTGCCGGAACCTATATCTAATAAGGGGTTCTTCTATTCCCCTTCTACCCAGGGATCTGAGTGGTCTCAGTCCCTGCTACACCTCGCGGGCAATTTCTGTTAGAGGCTTAGCTTCTACCCACCACGGCTTATCCATATGGATTTCCGTTTTGTGACCTTCGGTCACGAAAGAAATTGCCTACTGATAAGGTTACGGTAACCGGCTGGGCGGGATTCGCAAGTATGTGTCTATCTACTTCCTTTCCCGCTCACTACTCTCAGGCATTATAATACCTTATGAATTATTTTAATGCTTAAAAATTTAGATTAAGTTATCTTAATTTTAGAGTAATATAAGTCATTCTTATGCCTTCCATGTACTCATGATCTCTTTCTTTTACAGGAGGAGTATATGAAGTGCGAAAGCAACTTCTGTGGAGTGAAGCGCCCGGACTTCTATGGGCACAAGGCGTGCCGGACCCACGCCCCCTGCGCCGCCAAGAGAGGCGACCTGAAATACTGGGACCCGCAGAACTGTACAGTCTGCAAGAGTCGTTTGGCTGAGGCGTTCGACGACCCTCCTTCAGCGGAGGCAAGGAACAACGCTCGAGAGAAGCTACGCAAGTGGGTGTGTGGCTTCCAGAAGAACGCCACCGGACCGTATCTCGCCAGCGAAGATTTGAGGGCCTTGCTTTTCCCAAAGGCATCCAAAGACTCTGTGATCCCCAGTGATCAGATCCCCACCGTCCAGCTCGTGGTGGAACCTGATATTGTCATGGCCCAGTCCATGCATGAGTGCCACTTGGATTCCGATAACATGGAACGTATGTCGGAAGTGTCAGAAGAGACGGAGAAGAACCTCATGGGCGAGGAACTCGACCATGAGGAAGATCAGGTGGAATATCCTGATTCGGAGACCGAGGTCGCTCCCGCTCGTACTCCCGCAGCGACTCCTGCACCGTCCGAGGAACCTGTTCCTTCGACTTCCGCCACCCTGGACCCTCTTCCATCGGGCTCTCAGGAGGTCTTCAAGATGCTTGAAGCCCTCATGGAAAGAAAGCTACGAGAGACCCGGGAGCAATTCCGGTCTACTCTAGTTAACTTTAAACAACCGAAACGGATTTCGGTTAAGGACCTCCCACTTGCTCGGAAACTAACCCATGGAGATATGCCGAGCATATGCCAATCACGACTGGTAAGATCTTGATCAGTGAGAAGGTTGGCTCTATCTTGTTGGAAGAAGTGGAATTCTTCCCGAACTTCAAGGCTTATCCGGACTGTTACGTCCGGCTCAGGTCCGAACCAGCCTCAAAGGAGGAGACCGAACCGAAGGAGGTTATCGTGTTCGATCTCGCGAAGGCCCAGGCTATGCTAGCCCAGGCGGTGAAGAGTAGGGGTTTCACCAACTCCAAGATGCCGGCGCTCAGTAAGAAGTACCCAACCTTCGTTGCGCCGAATGCTGCTACTTTCCCCTTCATCGAAAAGGCCTTCACAGCGGTCTTAAAGGCAGTGGAGGAAGGGAAACCTTGCCCTGCACTGGAGGAGTGCAGACCCTTCTCCCTTACCGTTCCTCCCGATGATAGGCACTGGAAAGACGTCCAGTCAACCTTCATGGTGGGGAAGTTAGAGCCTGACGTAGCCGGTCGTCAATTCAATGAGGACCTCCCAAGGCTAAATGATCACCTCCTTCGTAGGGAACAGGATACGAAGGAGAGGCTTGCCGCATCGCTGTCCCTCCAGGTACAGCTAGAACTTATGGCCGGGGATACTAGAGTCCCGGACTTTTACATGGTCCTAGCCAAAACACATTTGGCAACGGTGACTAAGGACCTGTATAGCTTCACTAAGGCTCGCAGAGCCTGTCGTGAATTCGTGTTCGCCAACGCGACGGTGAAACACGAACCCCGGAGGCTGATTTCCTCCAATATCTGGGGTAAATATCTCTTTCCCTCCTCTCTGGTGAAAGAGATTGCAGACAAGGCCGCCACGGAGAATAGGAACCTTCTCCACAAGTGGGGCATGTTGAGAAAAAGGAAATCCTCTCAGGACGATGGCCCTCAACCTAAGAGGAAATCTCAAAAACCAAAACCCCAGCAACGTCAACAGAGACGGCAGTTTCCGGGTTCCACTACTCCCCAAGTGGCCACACAACCACAGCAGACCTTTCAGTTGGTCCCCCAACCGGTGGTGTCGCAGTCACCGGTCTTTACCCCTGCGTTTGAGCAACATGCTACTACCTTTCGTCCCAGAGGTAGGGGCTCAAGCAGAGGTTCCGGCAGAGATTCGTCTCGCCGCCCCTCCAGAGGCAGAGGAGGAAGGGGAGCTAGCGGCCGAGGTGGCAAACCCTCTGGACACCAGAAGCAATGAAGTGCTTCCGGTGGGAGGAAGACTCCGCCAATTCCAGGATCGTTGGACCTTCGATCCCTGGGCACACAGCATCGTCAAGAAGGGACTAGGCTGGAGCTGGACGCAACCACCCCCAGCCTTCCAGCAATTCTTCCAACAGTCAACCCCCCTCCTGGAAGAATATGTCCTAGAACTCTTGAACAAGGTGATCAGGAGGGTAAAGTCAACCAGGTTCCAAGGGAGACTATTTTGCGTTCCCAAGAAGGACTCCGACAAACTCAGAGTCATTCTAGACTTATCCCCTCTCAACAAGTTCATTGTGAACAACAAGTTCAAGATGCTGACTCTGCAACAAATAAGGACCCTTCTGCCTCAAAGGGCCTATACGGTCTCTATAGACCTGGCGGATGCCTACTGGCACGTTCCAATGAATCATCACGCTTCCTCCTACCTAGGATTTTGACTCCAAAGGAAAAGTTACGCCTTCAGGGCCATGCCCTTCGAGCTCAACGTGGCTCCACGGATCTTCACCAAGCTGGCAGACGCCATCGTCCAACAACTCCGCCTTCAGGGCGTCCAAGTGATGGCCTACCTAGACGACTGGCTAGACTGGGCGACATCGCCCGAAGATTGTGTAAGAGCCTGCAACAAAGTCACCCTGTTCCTAGAGCATCTGGGATTCAAGATAAACACCGAGAAATCTCGCCTCTCTCCAGCTCAGAAGTTCCAATGGTTGGGAATTCATTGGGATCTTCAGTCACACCGCCTTTCCATCCCACAGAAGAAAAGGAAGGAAATAGCAGGGTCTGTCAAAAGACTTCTGAAATCCAAACGGATCTCAAGACGACAGCAGGAACAAGTTCTCGGCTCTCTACAGTTCGCCTCTGTGACAAACCCAGTGCTTCGCGCACAGCTAAAGGATGCCGCGGGAGTCTGGAGACGTTTCGCATCCATCGCTCGAAGAGACCTCAAGAGACGGCTTCCTAACAGACTTCGCTTACTATTAAAGCCGTGGTCGGAAGCAAAGGCCCTGAAAAGGTCCACCCCTCTTCAACACCCGCCCCCATCGATCAACATCCACACGGACGCTTCACAGGAGGGTTGGGGAGGTCACTCCCACCAACGACAGGTTCAGGGAACATGGTCTCCCTTATTCAAGACGTTTCACATCAACATCTTGGAGGCCATGGCGGTTCTTCTCACCCTGAAGAAACTCTCCCCACCTCCCTCGATCCACATCCGTCTGACTCTGGACAACTCGGTGGTAGTCAGATGTCTCAATCGTCAGGGCTCGAGATCGCCCCAGATAAATCAGGTACTTCTTCCGATCTTTCGTCTGGCAGAAAAGAAGAAATGGCACCTGTCTGCAGTTCACCTACAAGGATTCTGCAACGTGACGGCGGACGCTCTATCACGGACAAGCCCAATAGAGTCGGAATGGTCTCTAAGACGCAAGATCATTCTCCTTCATCTCTCACCAAGTCCCGGAACTTCAGATCGATCTCTTCGCAACGAGCGACAACAATCAACTTCCTCGATATGTGGCCCCGTACGAGGACCCCAAGGCAGAAGCAGTGGATGCCATGTCACTGGATTGGAACAGATGGTCCAGGATATACCTGTTCCCTCCCCCCAACCTTCTGCTGAAAGTCCTCTCCTAACTGAGAACCTTCAAAGGAACAGCGGCCCTAGTGGCTCCCAAGTGGCCCCTGAGCAATTGGTACCCTCTGGTCCTGGAGCTGCAGCCCACGCTGATCCCCCTACCGGGCCCAGTTCTCTCCCAACAAGTACAGAAGTCGACTGTCTTCGCTTCATCACTGAAAGTCAGGGACCTTCATCTCATGATTTTCTCTCCTTAGCCGCAAAGAAAAGGTTTGGAATCTCGAAGAAAAGTCTAGACTTCCTCGAGGAATACAAGACTGAATCCACACGACGGCAATACGAATCTTCCTGGAGAAAGTGGGTCTCGTTCGTCAAAGCAAAAAATCCTACGGAAATCACCATTGATTTTTGCATGTCCTTCTTCATTCACCTTCATGGACAAGGCTTAGCAGCCAACACGATTTCCACCTGCAAATCGGCTTTGACTAGACCACTACTGTACGCCTTCCAGATTGATCTGTCCAGCGATATCTTCAATAAACTACCTAAGGCATGCGTTAGACTACGTACGCCCAGCACCTCCGCCAAAACCTATCTCCTGGTCCCTGGACAAGGTGCTCCATTTTGCCTCTAACCTGGATAACAATTCGTGCCCTCTAAAAGACTTGACTCAAAAAGTTATCTTCCTTTTTTCTCTCGCCTCGGGAGCTCGAGTCAGTGAAATAGTCGCAGATACAGGAGAACTTACCCTCTTCCCTGATCCGACGTTTCTCGCAAAGAATGAACTACCCACCAAGAGATGGGGCCCTTGGAGAATCTGCCCCCTGAAGGAAGATGTCTCTCTATGCCCAGTGGAGAGTCTTAAGGTCTATCTTCGAAGAACTTCAGACTTCGGTGGAGGACAACTCTTCAAAGGAGAAACATCGGGTAGTGACTTGTCACTGAAACAACTAAGAGCGAAAATCACCTACTTCATCCGCAGAGCGAATCCTGACAGTACACCCGCAGGTCATGATCCTAGAAAAGTCGCATCTTCTCTGAACTTCTTCCAGAGCATGGATTTCGAAAGCCTCAAGAGCTTCACAGGGTGGAAATCGTCGTGCGTTTTCTTCAAGCACTACGCGAAGCAAGTGCATGAAGTTAAACATTTCGTGGTGGCCGCAGGTAGTGTTATGAAACCTGCCGTTTAACTCTGCATAGAACAGTGAGTTACTTGGGACTTTAACTCTACGGGTGCCTGTGTTGACCCTCTTGTGATACATAGTGATTTCATGGACACTTAGTGTTTCTAATAGACTGTTCTTATCAAGGTGAAATGTCATAGGCTTCACATGAGTGCCACATGCTCTAGGGCATGATGTGTTTTTCCTTTTGAAAAAGACTGACATTCCTCTAGAACTTGTGTTTCTAAAAGTGAAATTTCTTTCAGATTCAAGATTGAAGTCTTTTATTTCCTATGTACATTATTCTTTATTATTGTAAATTAACTTTACACTTATTATTGCAATTGTTATCACAATAATCTGCAATCTTTGAAATAAAATGTCTATTTTATTACATGTGCGTCTCTCTCCGCTCCTATTATTTACTATGAAATATGATATTTTGATTATAAAATAAATTTTTGAATATACTTACCCGGTGAATATATAGCTGCAACTCTGTTGCTCGACAGACAAAATCTACGGAAAAACTCGCCAGCGATCGCTACACAGGTTGCGGGTGTGCCCAACAGCGCCATCTGTCGACCAGATACCCAGCTCTTATGTAAACAAAGACTCAATTTTCTCCTCGTCCCACTGCGTCTCTATTGGGGAGGAAGGGAGGGTCATTTAATTTATATTCACCGGGTAAGTATATTCAAAAATTTATTTTATAATCAAAATATCATTTTTAAATATTTAACTTAGCCGGTGAATATATAGCTGATTCACACCCTGGATGGTGGGTAGAGACCAGTAATATATGTTTACATTTTATGAGCTAAGAGTTTTTTTATTTCATTTTAGAAGTTATCAAAATAACAAAAACAAAATAAATAGGTTCCTGGTAAGGAAGTCGACTTGAACAATTACTCTGCCTTTTAAGTACGTCTTCCTTACGGAGCCTCGTGATCCTCTTAGGATGCTGATCGACCCCTAGGAGCTGAAGTATCAAGGGTTGCAACCCATACAACAGGACCTCATCAAACCCCTAATCTAGGCGCTCTCAAGAAATGACTTTGACCACCCGCCAAATCAAGCAGGATGCGAAAGGCTTCTTAGCCTTCCGGACAACCCATAAAAAAACAACATTTCAAGAGACAGATTAAAAGGATAAGGAATTAGGGAATTGTAGTGGTTGAGCCCTCACCCACTACTGCACTCGCTGCTACGAATGGTCCCAGTGTGTAGCAGTTCTTGTAAAGAGACTGGACATCTTTCAAGTAAAATGACGCGAACACTGACTTGCTTCTCCAATAGGTTGCGTCCATTATACTTTGCAGAGATATATTTTGCTTAAAGGCCACGGAAGTTGTTACAGCTCTAACTTCGTGCGTCTTCACCTTAAGCAAAGTTCGGTCTTCCTCACTCAGATGTGAATGAGCTTCTCGTATTAACAATCTGATAAAGTCTGACCAAGCATTCTTTGACATAGGCAAGGATGGTTTCTTAACTGAACACCATAAAGCTTCAGATTGGCCTCGTAAAGGTTTAGTACGCTTTAAATAGAACTTAAGAGCTCTAACAGGGCATAAGACTCTTTCTAGTTCATTGCCTACGATCTCCGATAAGCTGGGGATATCGAAAGATTTAAGCCAAGGCCGAGAAGGCAGCTCATTTTTGGCTAGAAAACCAAGTTGCAGCGAACAAGTGGCTTTTTCTGACGAAAATCCGATGTTCTTGCTAAAGGCATGAATCTCACTGACTCTTTTAACCGAGGCTAAGCATACCAGGAAAAGAGTCTTAAGAGTGAGATCTTTCAGGGAGGCTGATTGTAACGGCTCCAACCTGTCTGACATGAAGAATCTTAGTACCACGTCTAAATTCCATCCAGGGGTAGCCAAACGACGCTCCTTGGTGGTCTCAAAAGACTTAAGGAGGTCTTGCAGATCTTTATGTTTGGAAAGATCTAAGCCTCTATGCCGGAAGACCGATGCCAACATGCTTCTGTAGCCCTTGATAGTGGGAGCTGAAAGGGATCGTCCTTTTCTCAGGTATAAGAGAAAAACAGCTATTTGAGCTACAGAGGTACTGGTCGAGGATACAGAAACTGACTTGCACCAGTCTCGGAAGACTTCCCACTTCGATTGGTAGACTCTAATGGAAGACGCTCTCCTTGCTCTAGCAATCGCACTGGCTGCTTCCTTCGAAAAGCCTCTAGCTCTCGAGAGTCTTTCGATAGTCTGAAGGCAGTCAGACGAAGAGCGTGGAGGCTTTGGAGTACCTTCTTTACGTGTGGCTGACGTAGAAGGTCTACCCTTAGAGGAAGACTACTGGGAACGTCTACTAACCATCGAAGTATCTCGGTGAACCATTCTCTCACGGGCCAGAGGGAAGCAACTAACGTCAACCTTGTCCCTTCGTGAGAGGCGAACTTCTGCAGTACCTTGTTGACAATCTGGAACGGTGGGAATGCGTAGAGATCCAGATGTGACCAATCTAGGAGGAAAGCATCTATATGTATTGCTGCTGGGTCCGGGACTGGAGAGCAATAGATTGGAAGCCTCTTGGTCAGCGAGGTTGCAAAGAGATCTATGGATGGTTTACCCCAAGTGGCCCAAAGTCTCTTGCACACATCCTTATGGAGGGTCCATTCGGTTGGAATTACTTGCCCTTTCCGACTGAGACAATCTGCTATGACGTTCAAGTCGCCTTGGATGAACCTCGTTACTAGGGAGATGTCTTGACCTTTTGACCAGATGAGCAGGTCCCTTGCGATCTCATACAACGTCAGTGAGTGGGTACCTCCTTGTTTGGAGATGTACGCCAAGGCCGTGGTGTTGTCCGAGTTAACTTCCACCACTTTGCCTCGAAGGAGAGACTTGAAGCTTTTCAAGGCCAGATGTACTGCCAACAGCTCCTTGCAGTTGATATGCATGCTCCTCTGACTCGAGTTCCACAGTCCTGAGCATTCCCGACCGTCTAGTGTCGAGCCCCGGCCCACGTCCGATGCGTCCGAGAAGAGAACGTGGTTGGGAGTCTGAACAGCCAGGGGAAGACCCTCTCTTAGGTTGATATTGTCCTTCCACCAAGTCAGACAAGACTTTATCTTTTCGGAAACCGGGATCGAGACCGCTTCTAGCGTCTTGTCCTTTTTCCAGTGAAAAGCTAGATGGTATGAAGAGGACGGAGGTGTAGTCTTCCTAGTGACACAAATTGTTCCACGGATGACAGCGTCCCTACCAGACTCATCCACAGCCTGACTGAGCAGCGTTCCTTCTTCAGCATCTTCTGGATGGATAGCAGGGCTTGATCTATTCTGGGGGCTGATCGTCTTGTTGTTCAGCAACGTCCTCATCAGAGGGTTCCTCATCCGAAACTGATGAGGAAACGGCAACGGAGTGGGCAACGTCTGGCTCGCTGAGTCCGGTCGCACTGGTGCATGCGTGACGGAGCCGGACGCAACATCATGGAACTGCTGCACAGTCTGTGAACTGTCAACAACCATGGGTGCGCGAGGAAGCACAGCGTCAACACGAGACTGTCTAGACCGTCTGGGTTGTGCAGTCAACACCCTACCGGGTTGCTGAGGTTGACGCACTGCGTCAAAACAAGTCACCTCTGCTGGTTGTTGAACGTCCTGAACGTCAACAACCACCTCCGAGCGTCGCTTAACGACAACGTGCGGCTGGCAACCCACACTGGGTCGCATCGGTGGAGGAACCACCTCAACTGGCAGACGCGAGTAGGTTACCTCAGCGTCAACAGGGCGCACAACCGACCGGTTGGAAGGTTGTTGGCCAGAAGGTTCGGTAGCAACCTTCTCCGCATTAAAGTCCTCTATCAAGGACGCAAGCTTGGACTGCATGTCTTGCAGCAAAGCCCATTTAGGGTCTACGGGAGCAGGTGCGGCAACAGACGGGGTTAGCGACTGAGGCGGTACCGCTTTCCATCCCTGAAAGCCTTGTTTATGCATGACATAATTGTACAGCAAAACTTCAAAGGCTCGAAAACAGCTGTGAAGTTGACCTGTAAAAAACTTGGAGCGTCTCCTGGCCAGGCGCCAGGGAGAGTCTACGAGATTTGAGAAGTCTATCTGGGCAGAGGCATGAACTCCCAAGCCGAGAACTTCTCTCGTGTCATATCAGACTCTCGCTCTATAAGCCAGTTTAAAAGAAGGGAAAGCAAAGGCTGTATCCCCCAAACTCCTCCTGGTGAAAAACCAGTCGCCTAGCCAACGTAAAGCTCTCTAGGAGAGCGAGAGAGCACTAGCTTAAAAACAACGGCTTCGAAGTAGCTAGGCCTAGTGTAAGCTCTGACGTTTAGGCGAACGAGGAGCAGCAGTTACAAAAAGATCCGGACAAAGATCCTTAAAAAAAAATCATCATGATTTAATTAAAGTCCATAGGGGGCTAAGCAGCTTTAGGCTCCTCTCCATCTGACAGAGTCCTCAAGGGAATATCAGTAGGAGGGGGAACAGCAACTTCCTCATCTACAGGAACCTTGTCCGATAAAAGCTGAGTCTCAAGCAAGGGAGAGACCTACCGTGGTGGCAATGCTTTACAAGCAGAGTCCACACTCACTGGTGCATTAGTAGCGGACCAGAACGCAACGTCATGTAACTGCTTGACAGTCTGTGAACTGTCAACAACTGAACTGTCAACCACAACAGGTGCGTGAGGACGCACAGCGTCCACTCGAGACTGCTTTGACTGCCTAGACTGAGCAGTCAAAACAACTCTAGAATGCGGAGGTTGACGCACAGCGTCAAAATAAGTTAACTCCGATTGTTAGTGAACGTCTTGAACGTCAACAGGAGCATCAGCAAGTGGCCTAACGTCCAAAAGCGGCTGAAGAACCACACGGGACCGCATCGAGTGTGGTTCTAAACAACCTGACTGACGTGACTTAGCTACGCCAACGTCAACAGTAAGCACAAGGGAACGTTAGGTTGGCTGAAAGCCAGGATATCGATGAGATAAACGGCTAGACTCAACAGACTAATCGGCAGAATAGTCTTCCATAAGGGAGGCAAGCATATTCTGCATGTCTTGCCATACAACCCATTAAGGATCAACGGAAATGGTTGTGGTAAGAGACGAGGGTAACGTCTGTGACCGCAACACTTTGCCTACAAAAAAAGACTCGGAGTCTGTGTTACGCTTTTGTTAGGCGGCGAGCAGTTATCCGATGACTGCATAGGGTCAGAGCTGTCCTAATGGCTGTAACCAGGACGCTGGACCTGTCCTGAAAGGACTGACTTTCGCTTAAGGGCTTCGAAACCTTGTGACAGGTTTCTTATGCGAAAAGCCTTCGGATGACGAGGAGAAACAACGTCTCTCTCGTCTTATGGTAGGGGAGATCTTGGTAAGATACACCCGATACCATAGAGGGAAAACGTCTGTTCGTTGATCAAGGCCTCTCGAACCCATAAGTCGTTCGACATTACTTCTCCCCTGGGCTTGGGAGCATGCAAGAGGTCCCGGACTAGGTGAACGACAGGCACGAACAGACGAACCCTCGGACGCAACACTGTAACACTTTGCGCATATCACTTTATCACTTCGATTTTCTGTTTTGCACTTATTTCACTGAAATCGAAACTTTTACTGATTTCTACCTGAAACACGCAATTCTACCCTTCATTAAAAGGTAGTAATTGCGAAATCAGTCGTATAATGCAAGCTCATTAATACCAGCAAAAAACAGAAAACATATTTTAAGATAAAAAATTCAGTGGCTGGGAAAGAGACTAAACACTAGTTCATATAAACTACATTTTTGGGCTCAAGCCATGGCGTCCTGATGGAAGGTTCCTGTTTGGTAGCTTCCTTGGGTATAAGACTACTAAGATATTCCCAGAGAATTTAACCACAGGTTATCACAGAATTCTAACTTCTGGAGCGAGTATCTCAAAGGTTTCCCTTTAAGACATCGTAATACAACAGGGGACACGCATGTCTGGTCGTGCCACATAGCTATCTCCACCCCGAACAGGGTTAACGCTTCGGTGTGTAAGGGCTGAGAATAGCTGGGAGCCGTTCCACAGCTAATCTCACTCGTGGCTACTACTGATACTCGAGACGTAAACAAACGGACGCCATTGCTCTAATGACGTCACGAGCGTCTTTATCCTTTGTTTAGTAGCTGCCCTACTGAGACGGATTTTCCCTTGTGTGAACTTTATCGTTTTGCATCTTCGCTATGTCGTTACCTTCAGCCTCGCCTTCTTCTGGAAAGTTGAGTACAAGGTTCCAGTATTGTTTAATTAAGCTCTGGCCGTAAAGTAAATATTATTTCGCGAAATAATTGATGTTTTGTGGCGGAGCTGTGCCTCTACCGGACCCGCCATTTTATGGCGTCGTTGTTGTTTTGCATGTCTTATTTAGTTAGCCACAACAACGCTTCCGGCATTATATACTAATCGAATACATTAGTTTATTTAGTCTTCATAGCTAGGAACTTTTATATCGTGTTAGACGCTTTTTATCGGTCATCGATTGACCTCATACCAGTCGGCTACTATAGCCCCCAGGCCAGGAGCCTATATACAAGTGTTCATGCATGATTTATCAGTGATCCTAGACTAAGTTATGAAGATAGTGGCATTACTATTTTACAATACTTTTGACTAGTGATGCAAATGTTTTCGCCTTCAGGGACCATATAGGGGATAGGCTAGTCAGTGATTCTTTCTAGCCTAACCTAACCTTAGGACCCCTATATGCTTCCTTCATCCCCTGCCTTGGCACTCCCTCTATTTAGCCTTGATCCCTTTTCTGAGTAAAGGGATTTATTGTCTAATAGAGTATTATATCGCCTCTCAGTCCTCCCTAAAGGAATGAACCCCCTTTAGGATTGCGTCTGAGAGTGAGGTTAGGCTAGCCTACCTCTATGGCTAGGATAGTCTACGACTTTCCTGCGATAGCGATATGTCTTCTTCCTTGCCTAGTTCAGGACTTTTAGCCCTGATCTAGGCCGGGTTAGGAAGGTTTCTCTGTTCCATGCTGAAACTGTACTCTTGCACCGTTTTTAGCTGATCAGCCTAATCTTAGGTTAGGGAGTGTCCTCCCTTCCCTTTGTGGCCGCTCTGGTACAGAAACCCTTCCTGGGAAGACCCCTCTCTTCTCCCTCCCCACCTATCTCTTGTATAGCCTAGCCTATGCTTAGGTTAGTTTATACTCATCTGTCCCCTGTCCTACAATTCCTCCTTAGGGTGGAAGAGTAGGGCTACCCGAGCTTCCCTGTGCTGTCCGCTCTGGTACATATACCTTCATAGTGTCCTATAAGGTTAGTTACTAGTGTAGCTCTGCATAGGGGAGTCTCCCCCCCCTCTTGGGTGTTCCCTAGCCCTCCCTTGGGCTACCTGCTCCCGGTCCCTAGTGACCCCTGCTTGGATGCTAGAGCCTGTCTCTATCATGGGTACACCCCCTCAGGGAGGGGGAGGGATGTCTGGAACCCTGACGGTACTTCCTACATCCCTTCCCCCCTCCCCCTGTCTCTCTCTCTATCCGGGTGCCGGTCTCTTGCCGCCTCTACTGCCGGCAATACCTGCCTCCCTCTTGGTGACTTCCCTACCCTTGCCCCCAGCCCCCCGTGTACCGAGGGACTGCCGGCTGCCGCCGGCTACTACCGGCGGCTCTCCTACTCCTATCTATTCGTCCGCTTGCCGGTCGATCTCCGGAGTGCCGGCATATACTGCCGGCAACCCGATACTACCTGTACCATCCTTACCCGTCACCAATCCGGCATCCTCCGGCTGCCGGAGCCGCCGCTCCCTGCCGGCGTGCCGCCGTTGTGCCGGCGGCCGCCATCCTGGTATCTAACTGACTTTGAAAATTGTCTGTTCTAATGCCAGAATCTATGCTGGAGCGAGCTCCGGCGTGCCGGCGGCTGCCGGATGCCCCGGAGGCGTCAAGAATACTTGCACCCCCTCTCTTTAGCTATCATAAGACTAGATAGCCCTACCTTGCAAATAGATAAGCTGCTTTGCTTCTAAGATCAGTACCTAGTACTGCTCTATTAGTGATCATGCTGTCTCTTTGCATTCTTCTATTTCCAGCATGCTATGTGCATCTTAGCGCGGCTGGTTGCCAGAAGCAATTACCCTTAATGAGGCCTTCTGGCTCTTATCTGGGAACCGAATGAATTCGATCCCAACCTTGTCCTTGGCTTTCCATGGAGTTCCATTATAGTGGGAATCCTAGGAAACTATATCCAATGATCTAGGTCATTTGGATTATCCCAGGACCAGCCTATGGTAACCAGCCGGGCGAGATGCATGGAGCGTGTCTCCTTTACTGTTTCATTCTCTATGCATCACACCTTCCTTAAGTTAAAATTAATGATTAATGTTAACTTAATTTAAGAGCCATTCCTATGGCTCCCCCATACTCATTTTCTCTTTCTTCCACAGGAGGAGCAGATGAAGTGCGATTTCGCCTACTGTGCTGTGAAACGTTCCCAGTTTTACGGACATACGGCGTGCAGGACTCACGCCCCTTGCTCAGACAAGAAAGGGGATTGGAAGTTCTGGAATCCACTGGAATGTACGGTCTGCCAGGCCTATCTAGTTGAGGCCTTCCATAACCCTCCCTCAGCGGAGGTTAGAGACATTGCTCGTGAGAAACTGCGCAAGTGGGTGCGTGGTTTTCAGAGGAATGCTACTGGACCGTACCTGGCCACCGAAGAACTGAGGTCCCTGTTGTTCCCTAAGGCCTCCCCTGATTCAGTGGTTCCAAAGGAAGCAATCCCCACTGTCCAAATTTCAGTGGAACCTGATGTGGTCATGGCTCAGTCCATGCACGAGTGCCGTTTGGATTCTGAGGATGATGAACGGATCTCCGACGTCTCGGAAGACACGGAGAAGACGCTTATGGCTCAAGGAGCCGAAGAGGACGAAGACAAGGTGGAATACACCGAGTCGGAGATTGGAGCTACTCCCTCGTCCATCCCTCCGCCTACTCCTACACCGACGGAATTGTCCCTTCCGTCTACCTCCTCGACCCCGGATCCTTCCTCTTCCACCCAAGAACTGATCCGACTGATTAGAGCTGTCATGGACGACAGACTGAAGGAGAACCAGGAGTCCATCAGGTCTATGATTGGATCCAGAGACACGAAGAAGATCTCGGTCAAGGATCTCCCAGCTTGCTCTCATGCCAACCCGTGGAGGTATGCAGAGCATATGGTTATTGCAACCGGCAGGATCTTTGTTAGCGACAAGATCGGCACGGTCCCGTTGGAAGATGTGGAGTTCTTCCCAAGCTTCGAGGCCTACCCGGACTGTTACGTCCGACTTCGTGCTGAACCTGCCTCGAAGGAGGAGACCGAACCTAAAGAAGAGATAGTGTTCGATCTCGCAAAGGCCCAAGCTATGCTAGCCAACGCATTTAAGAGCAGGGGCTTTACCTGCTCTAAGCTTCCTGCCTTGAGCAAGAAGCATCCTACCTATGTCGCACCTGACACTGCGATTCTTCCATTTCTGGAAAAGGCCTTAGCTGCATGCCTTAAAGCGGCGGAAGAAGGGAAACCCTGCCCTGCACTGGAGGAGTGCAGACCCTTCTCCATCGTGACACCCCCTGACACTAGGCAATGGAAAGATGTCCAACATACTTTCGTCGTGGGTAGGCTCGATCCTGACGTCGCCGGACGTCAGTTTAATGAAGACCTCCCTAAGCTCAACGACCACCTCCTTCGCCGGGAACAAGACACGAAGGAGAGGCTTGCAGCTTCGCTTTCTCATCAAGTCCAACTTGAAGTAATGGCCTGTGACACAGCGGTACCCGATCACTACATGGTACTGGCCAAATCCCACTTACTCACGGTAATGAAGGACTTGTACCATTTCATAAAGGCTCGTAGAGCCTGTCGTGAATTCGTGTTTGTCGGTGCCACCGTGAAACACGAACCCCGGAGGCTGATTTCCTCCAACATCTGGGGAAAGCACCTGTTTCCTTCTGACCTTGTCAAGGAAATAACTGACAGAGCCGCCACGGAGAATAGGAACCTTCTCCACAAGTGGGGCATGTCCAGAAAAAGGAAAACCTCTCAGGACGATGGACCTCAGCCTAAGAGGAAACCTCAGAAGCCGAAACCCCAGCAACGTCAACAACGACGTCAGTTTCCGGGACCCGCTACCTCCCAAGTGGTTGCCCAACCACAACAGACCTTTCAGTTGGTCCCCCAACCGGTGTTGTCACAGTCACCGGTCTTCACCCCTGCCTTTGAGCAGTCATCCACTACCTTTCATGCCAGAGGTAGAGGCTCGTCCAGGGGTGCAAGCAGAGACGCCTCTCGTCGTCCCTCCAGAGGTAGAGGAGGAAAGGGAGCTAGCGGCCGAGGCAACAAGTCCTCGGGACACCAGAAGCAATGAAGTGCTTCCGGTGGGAGGAAGACTCCGCCAATTCCAGGATCGTTGGACCTTCGATCCTTGGGCACACAGCATCATCAAGAACGGTCTAGGCTGGAGTTGGGTGCAACCACCCCCAATCTTCCAGCGGTTCTTTCAACCATCAACCCCCATTCTGGAAGAATATGTTCTAGACCTCTTGAACAAGAAGGTGATAAGGAAGGTAAAGTCCACCAGGTTCCAAGGGAGACTGTTTTGCGTTCCCAAGAAGGACTCAGACAAGCTCAGAGTCATTCTGGACTTATCCCCCCTCAACAAGTTCATAGAGAACAACAAATTCAAGATGCTGACGCTTCAACAAATAAGGACCCTTCTGCCTCAGGGTTCCTACACGGTCTCTATAGACCTGGCGGATGCCTATTGGCACATTCCAATGAACCATCACGCTTCCTCCTACCTAGGATTTCGACTCCAAAGGAAAAGCTACGCCTTCAGGGCCATGCCATTCGGCCTCAATGTGGCCCCTCGGATCTTCACAAAGCTGGCGGATGCCATAGTACAACAGCTCCGCCTAAGAAACGTCCAGGTGATGGCCTACCTCGACGACTGGCTAGTCTGGGCTCCCTCGCCCGAAGAGTGTACAAAGTCTTGCGACGAAGTTACCCAGTACCTAGAACACCTGGGATTCAAGATCAACGAGAAGAAATCTCGCCTCTCTCCGGCTCAGAAGTTTCAGTGGTTGGGAATCCACTGGAATCTTCAGTCACACCGCCTTTCCATCCCCCAGAAGAAAAGGAAGGAAATAGCAGGGTCTGTCAAGCGACTACTGAAATCCAAACGCATTTCAAGACGACAGCAGGAACGAGTTCTAGGCTCTCTACAATTCGCCTCAGTGACAAACCCAGTGCTTCGTGCACAGCTAAAGGATGCCGCGGGAGTCTGGAGACGATCGGCATCCATCGCTCGAAGAGACCTCAAGAGACGGCTTCCAAACAGACTTCGACGCCTCCTAAAGCCGTGGTCGGAAGCAATGGCCCTGAAAAGGTCCATTCCTCTCCAACACCCTCCTCCATCACTCAACATCCACACGGATGCCTCACTGGAGGGCTGGGGAGGTCACTCCCACCTGAAACAAGCTCAAGGGACCTGGTCTCCACTATTCAAGACGTTCCACATAAACATCTTGGAGGCCATGGCGGTCCTTCTTACTCTGAAGAAGTTATCCCCGCCACCCTCGATCCACATCCGTCTAACCCTAGACAACTCGGTGGTAGTTCGTTGTCTCAATCGCCAGGGCTCAAGATCGCCCCAGATAAATCAGGTGCTTCTCCCAATCTTCCGTCTGGCGGAGAAGAAGAAGTGGCACCTGTCTGCAGTTCACCTACAAGGATTCCGCAACGTGACAGCGGATGCTCTATCTCGGACAAACCCGATAGAGTCGGAATGGTCTCTAGACGCAAGATCATTCTCCTTCATCTCCAATCAAGTCCCAGAACTTCAGATAGATCTCTTTGCAACGAGCGACAACAATCAACTTCCTCTGTACGTAGCCCCGTACGAGGACCCCAAAGCAGAAGCGGTGGACGCCATGTCACTGGACTGGAACAGATGGTCGAAGATATACCTGTTCCCTCCCACCAACCTTCTGTTGAAAGTCCTCTCCAAACTGAGAACCTTCAAAGGGACAGCGGCCCTAGTGGCTCCCAAGTGGCCCCGGAGCAACTGGTACCCCCTGGTCCTGGAGCTGCAGCCCAAGCTGATCCCTCTCCCGGGCCCAGTTCTCTCTCAACAAGTACAGAAGTCGACTGTCTTCGCTTCATCATCGAAAATCAAGGACCTTCATCTCATGATTTTCTCTCCCTTGCCGCAAAGAAGAGGTTTGGGATCTCGAAGAAAAGTCTAGACTTCCTAGAGGAATACAAGACCGAATCCACGAGACGGCAATACGAATCATCCTGGAAGAAATGGGTCTCCTTTGTTAAAGCAAAAAATCCTAAAGAAATCACCATTGATTTCTGTATGTCCTTCTTCATTCACCTTCATGGACAAGGATTAGCAGCCAATACGATCTCAACTTGCAAATCGGCTTTGACTAGACCAATTCTATATGCTTTCCAAATTGATCTGTCCAACGACATCTTTAACAAACTGCCGAAAGCATGTGCTCGCCTACGCCCAGCACCCCCTCCGAAACCGATCTCCTGGTCACTAGACAAGGTGCTCCATTTCGCCTCCAACTTGGACAATGATTCATGCCCCCTCAAGGATCTGACTCAGAAAGCTATATTTTTATTTGCTCTCGCCTCGGGAGCTCGAGTCAGCGAAATAGTGGCATTATCAAGAGAAGAGGGACACATCCTGTTTGCTGATTCAGGAGAAGTGACCCTCTCCCCCGATCCGACGTTTCTCGCCAAAAATGAATTACCCACCAAAAGATGGGGCCCTTGGAGAATATGCCCCCTGAAGGAGGATGTCTCTCTATGTCCAGTAGAGAGTCTCAAGGTCTATCTTCGCAGAACTTCAAACTTTGGTGGAGGCCAACTCTTCAAAGGAGAAACATCGGGCAGCGACCTGTCACTGAAACAATTAAGAGCGAAAATCACCTACTTCATTCGCAGAGCGGATCCGAACAGTACACCCGCTGGTCATGATCCTAGAAAAGTGGCATCTTCTCTGAACTTCTTTCAGAGCATGGACTTCGAGAGCCTTAAGAACTTTACGGGCTGGAAGTCCTCGCGAGTTTTCTTTAAACATTATGCGAAACAAGTGCACGAAATCAAACATTTTGTGGTAGCCGCAGGTAGTGTTATGAAACCTGCACCTGACTCTGCGTAGAACAGTGAGTTACTTGGGACTCTAACTCTTCGGGTGCCTATGTTGACCCTCGAGTGATTCATAGTGATGTCTAAAAACACTTAGTGCTTTTATAACTGTTCTTATCCCAGGTGGAATGTCATAGTGTTACACAAGTGCCGCATGCCTTGAGCATGATGTGTTATTTAAAGACTTGCGTTCCTCGAGAACGAGTACCTACTAATCCTGAAATTCCCTTTCAGATTCAAGAGCAAGCCTTTATTTCTATGTACATTATTATTACTGTAAATGAACTTTACTTTTTGCTGTAAATTATTTATTTTCTGCATTGTGAAATAAAATTTCTATTTTATTACTTGTGCGTCTCTTTCAGCTCCTACTTACTATGAAATACATACTGTCATAGTTTTATTTATTCCTCCTTTCTTATGGTCATGAAGAATTTAAGATGTCTATTCTTAAATTATATTCACCTTGTCTCAGTAAGGTTCCTACTCGAATACTTACTTCTGATAATCAGGAGATGAACCCTACACACAGTGCCCAACCACCACTGGCCTACTCAGAATGTTCCTATACAAATATCAAACATTCTGCTTCATCTCTAAGCTCTTAAAAAGCTCTTCTGTCAAGATGAATAGCCCTTCAATACCACTTTGACGTCGGCATAGCCCATGGGAACTTCCTACCAATGGGGGGCAGGATACTTCGTTCCTATGGTTCTTACCTAAGATTACTTTGCTATTTTGTCAATGCCTAGGCACTTAACTCTGGGGGAAAATCTACCACGATACATTGATTCTCTGGTACTCTTCCATCAGGACGCCATGGCTTGAGCCCAAAAAACGGATTTTGAGCGAAGCGAAAAATCTATTTTTGGGTGAGATAGCCATGGCGTCCTGATGGACCCTCCCTACTACTTCGTCAGTTTGTTCCCACCCTACACAATTGTATCATGGTGATGGGCAGCAACTGGCGCCAGGATAAAGACGCTCGTGACGTCATTAGAGCAATGGCGTCCGTTTGTTTACGTCTCGAGTATCAGTAGTAGCCACGAGTGAGATTAGCTGTGGAACGGCTCCCAGCTATTCTCAGCCCTTACACACCGAAGCGTTAACCCTGTTCGGGGTGGAGATAGCTATGTGGCACGACCAGACATGCGTGTCCCCTGTTGTATTACGATGTCTTAAAGGGAAACCTTTGAGATACTCGCTCCAGAAGTTAGAATTCTGTGATAACCTGTGGTTAAATTCTCTGGGAATATCTTAGTAGTCTTATACCCAAGGAAGCTACCAAACAGGAACCTTCCATCAGGACGCCATGGCTATCTCACCCAAAAATAGATTTTTCGCTTCGCTCAAAATCCGTTTTTCAATCTCTCACCGCACATAGCCTGGGGACGAGAATAAAAAACTAAAAACGTTTTATCCTTCCTCCCCGTAAAGAGACTAGGGACGAGAGTAACTTGAGAACAACGTTACTCGCTTGAACGGAACGTTTTCTCTCCTCTCTCTCCCTCCGTCTCTATCTCTCTCTCTCTTTCTCTCTTGATTTCGCACCTAAGAGAAGAGCCCAATTATATCTCGTCAAAAAAACATGTTATTTGACTAAAGGAAAAAATTGAAAGGTTTTTCAAATAAAAAGTTCCTTTAAAATAGAATTTAAAACATTTAAGCTAAGAAAGAATGAACAAAACGTCAGAATCGATTTACTCTTACTGCAAGTGAAACCGTGATACACTCTCTCTCTATCGTAACGATAGAGCGCATGTTGAACGTCCTGAACGTCAACAACTGCGTAGCATAAATAAACTAA
Organism: Palaemon carinicauda; assembly: GCF_036898095.1. Taxonomy (NCBI): domain Eukaryota; kingdom Metazoa; phylum Arthropoda; class Malacostraca; order Decapoda; family Palaemonidae; genus Palaemon; species Palaemon carinicauda. The sequence goes on from NC_090757.1 coordinate 2,809,068, forward strand.
ACGTTAGTTCATCTTTGAAAACAGTATGAAGACTATCAAAGAAAATCTTTCATAAAATATTACATTTAAAAAGTTTTAAATCCTTAGCTCTTTAAAAGCTATTTACGATATAAAGGGCTCAACGTTGATTAACTTCGGTTTCCAAGTTAGGACCGCCTACTCTCAGGAAAGGTCGCATATAAACAAAACATTAAAATTTATTTTATATGTTTATAATAAATGGAAAGTTAATCGAAGAGGCCTAATAAAGGCGGAGAGATATAAAATATATAGAGGAAAATCTATAAATAATTTATAACGTGATAAGATAATTACTAAAAGCCTAAACACACTTCCGTCTAAGGGAAGGGTCGGCCATTTAAAAGTGAAAGAAGTCCATACTCTCTTGTCACCATAATTAAATCTATCCAAAACGAGTTCAAGATTTAAGATGAAGATAAAACACCTGCATTGTGAAAGCTCAAAACCAGAATATAGTACTTCACCAATATGATGTGAAAAACTCCAGTTTAGCAACAGCGAGTAAAGTACGTCTTGTCGACACGTCGACAGAGAGAAAATTGAGTCTTTGTTTACATAAGAGCTGGGTATCTGGTCGACAGATGGCGCTGTTGGGCACACCCGCAACCTGTGTAGCGATCGCTGGCGAGGTTTTCCGTAGATTTTGTCTGTCGAGCAACAGAGTTGCAGCTATATATTCACCGGCTAAGTTAAATATTTAAAAATATGATTGTCATAGTTTCATTTAACCCCTTCCTTTTGAAAGAGAAGAATAATATAAATATACTTGTATTATATACTCACTCATGCTGTGGTAATATTCCTACCTGAATACTTACCTTCGTCCTGCCTTCAAGACCAGATTGATCTCTCCTCCAAGGAGCGTAGTAATTATTTATTACTTACCTATGCTTGATAATATTCCTACCCGAATATTAACCTTATGTCTTGTCTCCGAGTCCTGCACGAACTCTCCGCAGGGTGAGTAGCCCTTCAATGATCGCTTCGAGATATTGGTATGGTCCACCAGGACTTCTCTGCCAGGGGGGCAGGAAGCTGGATCCCAACGGAAACTCTAGCAAGGACATGTTACATACCTCTATTCGAAGCCCTTGGCACTTGCATAATAAGGGGAAAATTTCCACGATACATTAATTCTCTGGTACACTTCCATCAGGACGTCATGGCTTGAGCCCAAAAAACGGATTTTGAGCGAAGCGAAAAATCTATTTTTGGGTGAGATAGCCATGACGTCCTGATGGACCCTCCCGTCTATTCTAGTCCAGCCTTTCAGGCCCCACCCTGTCCTGCTGTATCATGGAGATTAGCAAGAAGCTGGCCTTAGGATGAGGACGGACGTGACGTCATTTAGCAATGGCGCCCGTTTGTTTACGTTTCGAGTACCAAAAGCAGCCACGGACGAGTGTAACTGTGGAACGGCTCCCCAGTTATTCTCCACCTTTCATATCGAAGTGTTAACTCTATATGGGGTGCAGATAGCTATGTGGCGTGTTAATACATGCGTCCCCTGTTGATAAACTATATCCTAGAGGGAAACCTTTAGGGTACTCGCATTAGAAGTTAGAATTCTGTGATAACCTTTAGTTTAATTCTCTGGGAATATCCCTGTAGTTAAATATACCCTAGGAAGCTACTGAAGGAACCTTCCATCAGGACGTCATGGCTATCTCACCCAAAAATAGATTTTTCGCTTCGCTCAAAATCCGTTGTTTATTTGTTACGTTGACGTTACTGTATTCTTCGTTCTTGGTTATTACAATTTTATCATTATTCTTATCATATTATTGTGTGATGTTGGTTCTTTATTATGTAACCTTGAAAGCGTGAGCATAGAGTGCTCATTTTCTGTTTCTACAGTTACGAGTTACCCCTTCTCTCGTTTTCTTTATTAAGCTCGAGTAGAGGAGGTGGATTTCCCGTTTTCCGTTTTATACGATCACGAGTTATTCCTGCCTCCTCTTATTCTCCGGGTTGATGATATTACGTTTAATGATATTGACGTTTTATTGATGTGGTTACTGTTAATAGAGCTAGCACTATTAATAGGTTACGTTAGTGTATGAGTCATTATTTGGGATCGCTTTATGCCGACACCCTTAGCTCCGTCTTGAGTTATACTCCGCTATAATGGATACTCATTGGGTGAGAACTAGTCAGATATTTGGAGTGCAACGGTGAAATCCGGCACTCAGACTCCGTCTGAGGCCTTTTGCACACGAACCTTTGTCATGATTGATCACAATTACATTATTACGGTCCTTTTTTCATCGAATCTCCGGCTTCACTGGAGATAACACAGACGTTCAGCATTGGGATTAATATTATCGTACCGCTGAGGGTCACGTTTTCACGATGACGGACCTTTGTCACCGGATCTCCGGTACAAACAGAGATCAATCAGACGATCAGAACCAGGGTACGAACCCTTTTTCATGAATAATCACAATTTCATTATTACGGTCCTTTTTCATCGAACCTCCGGCTTAACCGGATATCACACAGACGTTCAGCATTGAGGTTGATATTATCTTACCTCTGATGTTCACGTTTTCACTATGACGGACCTTTGTCACCGGATCTCCGGTGGCAACAGAGATCACTCAGACCACGGGTGGCCAATCTTTTGTTTTAGCTGTAAAGGAAAGGATTTAACATGAATACAAAGTAAACTGTACTTACTTTAATGACACTTTGAATTTGCGTTGGTAATATTCATTAGCTATTCTTGAAAGTCCTAATGAAAATATATGAACATAATTAGCAATTTTAAAGAAAAGTCATTCAAATTACTATCTTTGGGGTATAGTGCGCCACTTGTAATCATGCAATGCGCCACTGTTGCCGCATGCGCCATAGGTTGGCCACCCCTGACTCAGACGTTCAGAACCGGGGTTAACATTATTTTACCGATGAGGTTTATAGCTACATGTTACGTGGTTACTGGATATTAGTATTCTATTGATTCATCTGTTCACTGACCAGAGTCTCAAGGAACAGTAGATAGCCTCTCATGGCATGGTTGGTTTCGACCTGGCTTTTCATTAGAAGGGGCTAGCGTTCGATCCCAAGTACTGAGTAGAAATTTATTTCTATTTGAACACGATGTTGTATGGATATTTATCCATATTTATACATATTTATAATTAAATATATGCATAAATATAGACATTATTATTAGTTATAGTTATTTGGTTGATCCCAGCCTGTGAATAGGATCACTAACCAGAGTTTCAAGGAACATCCAGACTTATGTCTCCTTTCTTTTACAGAAGGTCCGCCTACATGGTATGGTTCCCGGAGTCGTGCACGCTCTGCTACGAGCTGTCCTCCCTACTCCTGACCCATGATGTAAGTTGGTTCTAATATGTTTCTTTTTGGTATCCTTTGGTGATGATTTAATTTGATACGGATTTTTGTATGCATTGCTTATTGAGGCGAACGGTCTTCTCCTTCATCACTAATCCCCTCACTTCTTTCAGGGTGATGATGAATCTCTCCGGCCTGCAAGAGCGGCTCTCTGCCCTTGGGTATCAAGGTTTGGAAGGAATGCTCCATCTAGCGGACCCTATCTCCTTGGAGTGTCCTCTCTAGGGTTGGACATCGACCCCATGGACGGGCAGGTAGGTGGTGATGAGTTTTGAGCCTTCAGCTTTGCAATTACCTGCGTCACCGACCTAGGACCCTCAAAGGATCCTGATGTTCATATTACCCTGCATAAAACCGTGACTGCTAAAAGCCAGGGGTAGGGTTAAAGAGCAGATACAACACATTCTAGGGCAAGCCAAAGGGCTATGACGGAGCTCAAAGATATGGTGGTGAGTCGGATCCGTTCAGGAACTCGGATGACTCCCCCTACAGCCCCAGGCGTATCGAAGTAACCTCCTTCGATAAAAACAACACATAGAAATTTGCCTTATATGTCCCATATATAGATGGTACCATAACTCTGGATGGCATTGACGTCCGCCCTCTGGAGGACCTAGAATTTACTCTCAGGGACTAGAATTCCCATTCAACAGATTCGTTCGATTGAAAGAGCATGCCTTGGTTAGGTTAGACAAGGTACCGAAGGTAACGGTATTATTTCCTAAAGGGCAGGCCCGATCTGTCTGGACCAGGATGTTGGTCTGGGGGTACGCTAATTCCAAGCTCACCCCACACAATGGTGAATACGCCATATCTACAATTGCTCTCATTGTTGCCTTGCCTATTATGGATAAATGGACAGGTCTTACTATTCAAGCTGACAAAGAAGGTTCGGCCATGCCGGCTCTTAAAGAGCCGGACCCCACCTTGGGGAGACCCTAGCCTCGATTTATCCCACTGAGACTTTGTTTCGGATATTCATGAAGAACCAATCTCTGTCCTTCCAATTCGACCTACACGCTTGGTGGTCTGCTCGGGTTAGTTGTAGGAAATACGTTCTGTCTGAGGTCTCTATCAGACAGGAATCGAGCAGGCTGATAGTTTCCTCCTGATGGGGTAAAACCCTCTTCCCTCAGGAGGAGGTGAACAAGGTTCTACAAGATGATACGAGAGCAAACCAAAATTGCAGGAAAGGCGGGGCCTCACTGCCAGAAAGAAGGTCGAAGACCAAAAGCAAGCTTTCTTCAAGAAGAAGCAGAGAGTTACCCTCTACAAAACGAACCGGGGTCACTGCCATCAATAGTCAGTTACCCACTCGTCATCACAGTCTTCCTCTGATTCGACACCTATGCATCCGGATCCCCCCTCATCAGGTGGGCTACCTCACTGATTCCCCAGGTACACAGCCCAACCCCGTTTGGATGCCCTCGCCTGCATACAGCCCTAGCTCCGAACCCTCAGGTTCCTTTCGTGGACACCAGAGAGGAAGATACAGGAGTAGAAGACAGTTCCGCCATCGAGGCGGACCTAGAAAAAAGGGGGCTCGGGGAAGGAAAGGACCTAGGTTCACTCCCTCACAACGAGGTGGTCGCGGTAGGGGAGAGACTTTACCACTTTCAAGACCATTGTACCTTCGGTCCGTGGGCTCATAGCATAATCTCTAAAGGTTTGAGGTGGAAATGGCCTCCTCCTCCACCAGTGACCTTCTCCCAGAAATCCACTCCCATCCTGAAAGAGTACACCACAGAGTTACTCAAGAAGAAAGCAATCAAACGGGACCGATCACCGAAGTTCCAAGGCCGCCTGTTCACAATTCCGAAGAAAGGCTTGTCGGCATCGAGAGTGGACCGGGACTTGTCAAGGCTAAACTCTTACATTCTCTGCGACAAGTTCCGGATGTTGACTATCTCTCAGGTACGGACCTTACTTCCCCGTGGGGCCGTCACCACCTCTGTCGATCTTACCGACGACTATTATCATGTGCCTATAGCTCGAAACTTCTCTTCTTATCTGGGTTTCCACCTAGGCAGGAAAGCCTTTGCGTTCAAGACATGCCCTTCGGCCTCAACATTGATCCCAGGATATTCACGAAACTGGGAGAGACAGTGTTAGAACAACTCAGGAACCAAGGGATACATATCATTGCTTATCTGGACGGTTGGCTCATTTGGGCCCGGTCGGCCATAGAAGGCAACAGAGCTACGAAGGAAGTACTTCGATTTCTCGACAACCTGTGATTTCGGGTCAATCTCCAAAAGTCTCGCCTGCAACCATCAGGCCACTTAGAATGGTTAGACATTCAGTGGGACCTTTCGAAGCACACGTTGTCTCTCCCTTCCAAAAAGGTAAGAGGAATAGCTTCCAAGATCAAGAATTTTCTCAAACACAAACAGATGTCCAGAAGAACCTTAGAAAGTATCATCGGCCTTCTCCAATTCACTTCAATAACAAAATTCAAAGACATCAATCAAGTTTGAAGAAAGAGAGCTACAGTACCTTTAAGAGACAAGGTCTAGAAGATCCCCTCTGTCTTGAAAATGAGACTATGCCCATGGTCCGAACCGAAGAACCTCTCCAAATCGGTTCCTCTACAATTCCCACCTCCACAAGAGACATTCCATACAGCCGCGCCTCTAAGTGGTTGGGGGGATTACTCCAAACATCAGATGTTTCAGGGGTCTTGGTCACCCGCCATGAAACAGTCCCATATCAATGTTCTCGAAGCCATGGCAGTGTTCTTAACCCTGAAGAGACTCTCTCCTCTGAGGTCGAGCCACATCAGAGTAGTGTCAGACAGCACAGACGTAGTACACTGCGTCAACAGGAGAGGATCCAAGTCACCCAACCTGAATCGGGTCCTGGTCACTATCTTCGCCTGGCCAACAGAAAAGAACTGGACCCTGTCAGTAACTCACCTTGTGGGAGTCCAGAATGTGAGAGCGGACTCATTGGCCAGGACGAAACCACTGGAGTCAGAATGGTCTCTAGACATAATTTCATTCCGGTGGATACTCAGGAACCATTAGAAGAAGGTTTACCTATTTCCCCCAGTGAATCTTCTAATGAGACTTTTACACAAACTACGCTCCTTCCCGGGGGGCAGTGGCTTTAGTACCACCTCACTGGCCAAGAACAGTTGGTTTCCTCTCCTCCTTGAGTTGAAACTCCGTCCCTTCCGGATCCCGTTCCCCAAACTGACTCAAGTAATCCAAACTCACTGTGTCAGATTGCTCAAGGATAGCCAAAACTCTAACTTTGTGGACTACAGGAAGTTTGCAGCTCGTAGAGACGCGAACATTGAACCGGAAATCGATCTCTTCATCGAATCAGACAAAAGGGACTCGACAATTCGCCAATATGATTCGGCCGTTAACAACTAGCAGATTCCCTAAGAGTTCAGACCATACTCGTGTGTCTCCGAATATAGCCATCTCTTTCTTGAGGTTCTTATTTGGCAAAGGCCTAACAGTTAGCACTTTAACCACCATCAAGTCAGCTTTGAAGAAGATCTTCCTTGTTGGGTTTAACATTAACCTAGCTGATTCCTATTTCTCATCTATTCCAAAACATGTGCTAGACTTTAACCTTCGGTTCGGCCACAAAAGGACTCTGGTCTATGAACGGTGTCCTCAAAACTTGCGCCGGACACGGACAATGAATCCTGCTCTTATCACTCTTCTTAGGAAGACTTTATTTCTAACGGCTTTGGCCTCAGGTGATGGAATATCAGAACTAGCAGCTCTCTCACGAACCCGGAAAACATAGATTTCCTCCCTTCAGCCGAAGAACTCCTTTCTCCAGACAATGCTTTCCTAGCTAAGAAATGAGGATCCGCAAAATAGGTGCTCCCCTCGGAAGATTATTCTTCTTCCCCAGGATCTTTTCTCTGTGTTCAGTCACTACTCTCAAGGCCTTTTTTAGCTAGAACTGCCACCCGCTCGTCTGGCCCCTTGGTTATCGGGGAACAAGGAGGTACTATTTCCATTCACGGTATCAGGCAACAAATCCTCTACTTCTTTAAACATACTAATCCGGAATCATTTCCCCAGGCTCATGATATACGGACAGTAGATACCTCCATCAATTACTTCCAGAACAGGTACTTTGATGAATTTTAAAAAAATATACAGGTTGGAAATCCCCTATGGTTGTCAAACGCCACTATCTAAAGATCTTACAGGCCCTTAAATACCCGACGATGGCAGCGGGGAGCCTTTTCCCTCCCCATTAATCTCTGCTTCTTCCTTTCTTCCATCTCTTCTCTTCTCCCTCCTACCCGCCACTCACACCACGTCGCCACTCTCCTGGGTAGTTCGTTAGCCCTATGATATTTGCCATGTTTAATTCCTACGGATTAACTGTTATTGTAGTTACCGTTCCTTTAAGGTTTAGATATGCTTAGACATGTAAGGTTTGATGCCTATTGCGATTCGACACTCAGTTGATTCCTTGTCGTCTTAGTTATTTAGCCTTACGTTCCCTATGTCATTTGGCTAGTTGGTAATTGGACGTTTCTTACATTATTATATTATATTATTGTCGTACATGGTGATTGTATTCTCCGCATTATGTTATTACTTTATTGGGCTTGGAAGGCATACTGTGGTACATTTTCACCGGCCGTCACAGATCGACCCAGAAAAGGGATTTTGACGAAGGAAAAATCTATTTCTGGGGAGAGACCTGTGACGCCCGGCGAAACCCTTCCCGGTTATTTTTGTACGGACCCACCCTTTCCTTGCCAAGCCATATGTTCTTGCAGAAGGATGACCTGGAGGGCGCGAGTAGTAGGTGTCGGTGGGGTAATCCAACTGTATTCTCTAGGGCCTGTCACGGCCCTCCCCTTTGATGAAGGGATTATCTAAATGGAAGACAGCCTGTGAATAGTGGTTTTCACACGCCCTTGTTGTATACTCGACACCCACAAGGTGATCGCGGGAGGGTAGTAACCTCTGCATTCCATGCTTTTATCTTTCTCTAGTATATTTGGAAGATTAATATTAGAAAAGTGTAAAGAAGGACCCTTTTCACCGGGCGTCACAGGTCTCTCCCCAGAAATAGATTTTTCCTTCATCAAAATCCCTTTATGACGTGCAACAGCTGTCTCAAAATGGCCGCCTCCAGGGTTGGCTGTGCTCCACTTAACACACTTAAATTATGTCAATTCAACTGTGAGAAGGGAGCTAAAAATTATACACAGGAAAGATTAAATACTCAACTTTCCAGAGGATGAAGATGCTGGAGATTGCATGATAATATTCCAATAAACAATAACAACACTGAGAGAAATGTGGGAGCGGACTTGCATAAATGCTACAGTTCAAAGGAATGATGGGCCGTAGCAGTACAGGGATGGGGTCCACTGGGTACCTTGATAACGCCTCCTCTTTCGTTCGCCACTCTTCCCCCTCAAAGAGTTAAATCTATTTGGGGTGAAGATCGCTGTGTCGTATAAAAATATATGTCCCTTGATATTATGCGATATCCTTAAAGATATATTATGGATACTCGCGCCAGGAGTTAGAATTCTCTGGGAGTATCACTGTAGCAAATATCCCTTAGAAAACTCCCTAAAGGAACCTTCCATCAGGATGACATGGCCGAGCCCAAAAAATATATATTTGTCTCACTGTTACTATACAGATGTGGGTAGCTAAGCAAATCCATTGCATATATTTGCCATTGTGTTACTACACAGAGAGTTTTCTGCTCTGCACCCTGTTTTGCACAGGCCATGGACCTGATGTTATTGCCAAACTACCATTGCATGAGTTGTAAAGAACCTTTACTCTGCACCACTCACAATAGACTGAGTTTGCGTAGCCCTGGATAAGTACCCAGCCAGTTGGAATAGCGACTTCCTCCCACATAATATGAGTCTCCTATGTAAAGGACAAAGATTTATATTTGTGCAGGAACAAAGGAAAAATTTGAAGGTGACTTGTATTTTTTCTAACTATACAAAACTTGATACCTTAAGGAGAGATTTTAAAGGAGAATCATACTCCTCCCTCTTTGAGTCTGGGGTATACTGCAAACTTCCTTGGCCCAACTTGGTTGCATCCTCTCCCGTGCTGGTAACCTGTACCTTTCTGAGGAATTAAAGATATTCATTAAGTGGTATGGGGAGATTGGTTAGACCATGCTGAAGATGGATGCCAAACTAGTAGTGTGCTTTAAGGCCACCAAACTGACTCCTGGTAGACAGAGTTTTTATTCTTTGATGTTTGTCTCTTCTCGAGGTCCAAATACTGTAGTTAGTAGACCAAAACGTCTACCTTCATGAACAAATGCCTATAATAACTTGGCATCCACCACCTTCCCACCTGCTTTGAATCCTGAATGAGAATTTTTAATGGTAGCAATCATGTACAGTAGGACCCTCGAAGCATGCTTCTAATGAGTCAGTTGAGCCAGCAGCTTCTAAATTTTGGGCTAACTCAGTTGATGCATGAGATAGGTTAGACCTTAAACAATGATTCATATTAGGTGACAAACATGACTTAAGGGGAAAAGAGCATGTATATCATTGATACTACCAGGCCAAACATTAACATCTACAGATGAGGGTATAGCAAAGAAATCCATTGGTTTCTCAGTAGTGGTAAAAAGGAAAGATACATGAATGCTTTGATCACCTGCAGCCGGGAGGGTGTTAGGTATAAAGGGTCTTGCCCTTGAATCCATTTGTCAGCCCTACCTTTGAAGTTTTTCCTAAGGAAATGACTGTCCGTAACAAGCCTTGTTTCATGGAAGCTACTTCACATCACATTTGGTTAGAGTTATCTTTTCTAAAATTATTAACCATTAATGGAAGAGAGGAATTTAATTCTGCTGAGGGCATATTTTTGCATGTTCCTGATGCTACACCAGCAGCTCCAGCCACTCATAAACTTACTCAACCACACACTATTAGAGGAAGCATTCCTAACCCTCTTTGTATGCTTGGCTTATCTATTTTTGTTTTTCTAGTTTCTACATAATCAAGATATGCAGTACTTGCATTATGTGTTCTGAACTATCTCTAGACACCTTATCCCTGGAAATGGTACACTTGGTGAGTCAAATACATGCTTTAGCAAACTTGGGAGGTATATTTTATTATCTTGACTACTGAAAACTCAAACAAGCCTTTAATACTTTTTGAAAGAACCCAAAACAGAAGAGCTACTTAGGGTACATGTTAGCAGTGCAGGTGACCCAGATAATACAGTAGCTATGTATGACTAGAGACTGCTACACAACTCAGCATATTGAACTAATAGGGAGAGTTGCTGAAATATTTTTTTTTTTTAATTTACGGATTGAGATTGCCCTATCTGGAGGGAGAACAGCAATGATATTTAGGAATACAGTGGAACCTCTACATGCAATTGTTCCAACATCCGAAGTAAAATTCGATCAAATTCTCGTCTCGACACCCGATGTCATGCTCCAACATCCGACGTAGACCATATGCGGTTGTAGTTTTTTGTTTACGCCGGTAGACGGCAGCACGTCGGAGGGATGCCAGTGAGCGTCGCGTTGGTAAGTTCTCTGTTCTCGTGCGCATCATGTGGTTGTACTCTGTTTGGTCCGTTATTAACAGTGCTTATTATCTTCCTTCTTTCACGTTTCATTTTTTATTTTACGTATAATCATGGGTCCTAAGAAGCTTGGTTTCGGTACAGGTATTAGTAGTGGTGAGAAAAGAAAGAAGGCAATGCTTTCATTAGAATTGAAGCAAGAAATTACCTTGATTATGGAATATTTAATAATTTCTTTGCTTTAACTTCCATAAAGATAAAACCACTCTTGATTTCGCTAAGAATTCACCCCTGAAATACTAGGAGCCATCTATTGTATCTACACACTTTGAAATAAGAAGTTCCACTCACTGCTATGGTGCATGCTTAATCACAATAATTCAAGATGTATTATGTCATATCTTTTAACCAACTCCAAGGCAGAGTCCCTCGTCAAGCAAGGAAGAACAAAGGGGAGAATCTCCCTTTTGTTTCTTTTGATGTTTGCTACCCCCAAAATTTGGGGAAGTGCCATGGTAGAGGAATGGATCTTTTCACCAAAGTAATTTAATCTTTATAACTCTGGCTACAGAAACACTTGTTATCAAGTGCATAGAGAACATCCTCCAATGGATACAATTCTGTATTGCTAATCATTATAACTGGTTTAAAGTGTGACATCATTCCCCCATCAAGGGTTGACCAATCAGTAGAGTAAGTGTATTTTCAGCACTTTGGCATTAGAAAATTAGTTTTATCAAATGCATAGAGAATATCCTCAAGTAGATGCAATTCTGTGCTCGTATACAATCATTTGGACTAGTTAGAAGTGGGACATTATTATGCTTCCAAGAGTTGACTACTTCTTGGGGAAGCTCATAGTAGCGGGTGGGAATATACTGCTGCACTGCGCGACATCTGGAATAGTACTTACGTTCATGCCCTGTCGAAACATTGTTTATATTATATTCACACAGAGTATCAAAATTTACCTCTGTCAAAATATACCATACTTTCTAGTTAGATTCTTCAATCTCCCTAGTCTTGCAATTTTTCATAAAAGAGGCATCTGTTAACCAACTGGCTTACTATGGTTCTTATGATAGCCTACTGGTTCCTGTGTTATATCAACTTTAGAAAAACACCCTGATCTTATTGTGGAAGAATCCATGTACAATCTTTTGTTCTCCTTATCCTTATACCAGCAAAAGTTTAAGAAAATGTATTTAACATGTAGTTGTACATCTGGTAGAAGAGAATTATTTGAACAATGGAACCCTTTACAATCCTTTTTGAAAGGCTGATCTTAACTTATTAAGCTAACAAGGAGTTTCATAAAGACCTGGTATGAAATTAAGAACTGTGTTTTTTCCCCTTACTTACTAGCTTAAATAACTAAGTGCCTAGTAATCTGTGATGGGCGAAGGGGAGGGGCTATCCCTTCGTTACCATACGCACTTTGCTCTATCACAAACTTTTGAAGTACTGTACCAACTCTACTTATTTGCAATATGTTTTTGAAACTATTTGATCCATACCTATCTTAAAACCTGACAGACATTCTATTACTAGACTACCTATTCTAAAAATATTAATTCAAGTTAGAACTGAATAGGATTGTATACACGTTGTGGATGACTGTTAATATTTAGTTCTTGGTTGTAATATGCCTGGGGTGTGTTCGCCCCATGGTACCACCTATCGAATCTACTAGGCATCACAAGGTAGGGGGAAATTGGAGAGAGATCAAAGTAGAGTTAAATGTCGGGAAGCCAGGGGTTTTGGCGATTAAAGCCGGATGACTTCAAGGTAATGTTCATTGATGTAATTAGCATACATTTATGAAAAAAAAGGGTAAAATGTATTATCTTGTAATGTATATTTCCACAGAACAGAATGCCCATATGTGAAAATAGATAAAAGAAAACATATACGTACTGTAAAACCATTCTAAAAATTGGAATTGCCAGGCAAATTCAACTTGAGTCTGGAATCAAACAGGGTTGATGTTTATATGTATTTATACAGAACAAAACTGATTACAACAAAATGGCAGTAAACGAATACTTACCCACTAGTAAAGTAAATATTGTATAATCAATCACCCTAATAGTAAAATTTGGTATAAAAATTTATCACATTACAATTTATCAACTTTATATATATTCTTTCCAATCTTGCATATTAAGCTCAACATGAAATGAAGGACAAATAAAATTATTGATAAATAGCATCAGGCTATAACAAATATCTTTCTATAAAATTTTATCATAAAATATAACCATTCAACATGATTTTTTCCCAAATGGGATGTTACACATTGACCTTGCTAATTGTTCCATTCATCACGTATGGCTGATAGGAAATAATATTATTTTCTATATGGCTACACTATCACTATAGGTATTTCATTTATTTTCAAATAAAGTCCTCTAAACAAAAAGCATCATCTACTGCTCTTATGAAGCAAAAGTATATCACTGGAGGTTTATATACATACGATAAAACAAACTTAATATGACAAATTCGTAGATAATTTGTATTTTTCCTAACTAAACAAACCTTAGCTATTTACATGGGGTGATTACTTCGGCGCAGCCGATGACGAGCCATAAAGTTTTAACAAGGGTTTCCTACCCCACCGCTAGTTAGGGGGGGTAGGGAGGGGTAGCTAGCTACCCCTCCCCCTCACACACACCGGAGAATACTCCACTTTACTTAGAGGTAGGACTTATCTTGGGGGACAGGGCTGGCGGGCACATAACTGTAAATAGCTAAGGTTTGTACAGTTAGGAAAAATACAAATTATCTACGAATTTGTCATTTGTTCCGTAACTGAAATACAAACCACGCTATTTACATGGGGTGACTTAACCCTTAGGAAGGGTGGTAAGTCCCGGCCATACTGTACTGGCTTTGGCTTGCCCGGGGATTCCATATTCGAGTGATCGAGTACTCGGACAATAGGGAATCCCTGCTCCTCGCTGGCGGTTGTGAAACTGCCGCGGCCTACGTAAGGTGTGTGCGAAGGTGAAAAGTGACTTGTCCCAGGGAGTTGCCCTGGAGTCCCTCAGAAGGGAATCCAGGCTAGGACTCTCCCAATACCACCTCGTCAGGGTATGGGGACATGACAGCATTACACCTAATACTAGGAACACAAGGAAGCATGGTCTACCTGCAGTGGTTTGAGGTCAGCTGTGCAGAGAACCCAGGATGCTGCTTTCTCCGTGGGAGGAGAGGATGAAGAAAAGGATAAGGGCCTGACAGATCTTTTCATTCATGCAGACTAACACCAGGTAACAATGCCCTCAACCTTCTGCTACTTGTCCATCAAGGAGCCTGAGGTTTAGACCAGCTGTTGTGAAGCCACCACAGGGCCGATAGAAACGTATCGAGCCTCCTGTGGGTCATGTCTTGCAGGTAAGGGGCTGAGAAGAAGGTCTGATGCTTCAACATCCCCGCTTGTAGGACCTGCGTCACTGAAAGATGCTCCATGAAGGGCAAGGACGTATCTAAGCCCCTGACATCATGGGCTCTAGGGCGGTGCGACGGAGAAGGGTCAGGATTCAAGGCAGGGATGGTACTCCTGGAGACCCTTCTCCTCGTTACCCAGGATCCACGAACGAGACTTGGACCTGGAGACGAACTGCAGCTGTTCTCTGAAGACACCAGCTCGGATCCCCTACCGGCAAGGTAGGAGATGAACTGAGTCATCTGCCACAGGACGGAGACTCGAACCCTGGAAGGAGTCGAAGCGGGTCCGGCACTCCCGGATTCTGAGTCTCGGCAACAAACCTCGGGGACGAACCTGAATGTTGCCTCCCCCTAACCCCCTGAATGGGCGAAGTCGTAAGAGAGACCATGTGACTCGCTTGGCTGAAGATAGACTAGCAGGAACACTGTCTACCCAGAAAGGTGGTGGGCTGGGGACTTACGTAGTGGTTCATCAGGGGGTCTCTTTAGAGACTCAAGGACTCGAACCACGTCCCAAGGACTGAGGGCAGGAGAGGACAAGGCTTCGCATGCAAAGGAAGAGTTCCAGCGGGGGGAGAAATGTTTGTCCCTAGAGCCAGGAGGCTAGACTTAAGGCTGAGGGATAGCCTTTCACAGTCAAAACTGAAAGGCACACTTATCCCGCAATCCCACTGGTGGCTCCGCTAATGCTGGAAGCGGCAACGTGTGGAGGGATGCCCTCTCCCCGACACCGGTCACAGAAACTCGCCCTATCGCCTGGGAGACCACTGCGGAAGACTTGCGCAGGTGTCCAGGCCTCCTTTTCGCCACTTGTTGCGAAAATCCTCTCTCTTTGAGATGCTGGATAGACTCCCGGCAGGAAGAGGAGCAAGCTACGGAGGCAACACATCGATGGTGTCCCACCGTTGCTGGAAGGCCTCCTACCAGAGGGCCTTGGGATCCGTGACCGGGGAGCAGTACAGCGGGAGCTTCCAGCTCAGTGCTGTAGCGAACCGGTCCACCGAGGGAGCCTCACCGAGGCAGGACTTGTAGGCTACTTGAGGATCCAAAGACCACTCGGAATGTGGTGTCCGTGACACACTGCTCAGACTGTCGGCGAGCCCATTCCTTTGCCTGGAATCAAGCGAGCTGCCAAGGAGACCGAGGGGGACTCAGACCATCCCGGTATCTCTACCGCCGGAGGGGATGGTTGTGCTGAAAAGTACCTCCTTGTCTGGGCCAGAAAACCATCACTGTGGTGTTGTTGATCCTAATAACCACAGAGTAGTCCGCCAGGCTAGGTGGAGCTACTGAAGAGCCAGAAACACGGTTTCCATCTCTAGTAGGACTAGAGAAGGTTCTTCCTGGTTCTGATCCCCGGCCTGAGGACCCGTGGATCAGAACATGGGCCCCCCCCCCCTTTTCTTTGACGCGTCCGAAAACAGCATCAAGTTAGGGGGAAGGACGAGAAGGACCACTCCCTCTTGTAGGCCCTCGTCAGCTTCCCACCCCTATGGGTTCATCTGTACCGGTTGTCCCCTAGGGGTCTCGGCGTCTGGGGAGACAAGCCCCTGACCCCCCCGTGCCCCGAGTCGCCACTGGAGAGAACTCAACCTGGGGCGACTGTGGAAACCAGACGGGCCAGGGAGGAGAGACGTAAAACCTTGGGTTGGAGGGTCTTCTCGTGTGAGGAAAGGTCTCGTGACCTTCCTCTGCCTTGGTACCCTGACGTCTGAAGGGAAGGCTACGGGAGATAGGAGCCTAAGTCCAGGCTCGGTATACCAGACTCTGAGAGGACTGCGGGGAGGACTCCTCGAGAACCACCATGATCTTTAGAACTTGGTAAAGTCCGAGGAGCTTGTCCCGATGACGAAGAAGGGAAGCCTTCGAGTCTGCCAGGATCGGCCAGCCACCCAGGAAACGGAGTGGCCGGATGCCGATGCTGAGAGCCCGTGGAGAGATCCAAGAGGAAGTATCGGAGAACTGTTGAGGTGCCGTGGAGAAGCCGAAGCACAGCCCTTGAACTGGTATACCCGCCTTCCAGGCAGACTCCAAAGTACTTCCTTGAAGATGGGTGAACCAGGACCGGAAGTACGAGTCCTACCGGACCAGTGTACCCATGAAGACTTGTGGTCTCACCCCAAAGCTGACCGCGTCTGCTGTCGCTATGCTGAACGGAGACTGTTTGACAACCCTGTACAGAGTCGAGAAGGGAAGGAGACGATTACGGAGGCCTCGAAACCTGTTGGCCACCTCTTGGAGGGGGCGCCTCTCCGACATGGACTGGACTTCTGCCCGGAGGGCCCGTCCCCTCACCGATCCCTACCCAGGGAGGAGGGAGGGGCTCAAAACCAACTAGCCCAGCGGCATAGTAAGAAATATGAAACCAATTGTTCAAATTGTTCTAAAAGCACCAAAATTGGCACACATGTGGATTAATACATTCTGAACAATTTTGGATATGGAGGCATTCAAGATTCTCCCCGTAGCACATTTGGCGGCCATTTTTCAAAATGGCCGCTATTTACCATTAGCGTCATTGAATATGTACCATAATTTGTCTTTTTGTGGATGCTAAAGGTGATAAGTGTGCTAGAGGTGATAAGTATTGTACAATTACACATACTTCTGTGCTTACCAAATAATTTGGCTACCATTTCACAAGAAAATGAATTTTACTTTGCAGCGGCAGCGTTGGTGGCAGTGACGGCGGCTGCAGTAATAGTATAGTGTTGATAGTCATGGTGCTTGTAGTAGTAACTTGTGGTAACATGGTGGTGTTTTGTGTCTTTGCAGGTGAGGCAGCAGCAGCACCACCTGACATCAGAGACGCGTTGTTCCAGACTGCAGCCATGGCAAAGAAGTTCCAACTGGTCGATACTTTTGAGCAACGTACTCCCACAACACCTCCTGAGACAAACTGGAAGCTGTGTCTTGTATGTCAAGAGGAGACAACAGAGTCACTTGTCTGCCCAGTACTGTCTAAACGCCGAGACCCTGGGAGTGGATACACGACAATGGCTGCAAACTTGGTCAAATTTGATGAACTCGGAGAACTGCCAAGAACTGTTCAGTTACAGAGACTAGATGAAGGACAAGGTGTTGAGGCGACAATGGTTGCCCACCAGGCCAAGTGGCATAAAACATGTATGCTCAAATACAATAACACAATGCTACGAAGAGCAGAGAAGAGACGCATCGCAAGCAGCTCAGCATTTGATAGTACTGACAATGTCCAGGCCAAGCGCGCCAGAACACACTCTTCAGAAGCCACTACCAGCGGCACCTCCTGCTTTTTCTGTGGAAAGTCTGGCACAGAGACCCTACATGAAGTAACAACCTTCCAGGTGGACACACGCGTACGGAAGTGTGCAGCGCAAGTTGGGGACAATGAACTCATAGCCAGGCTCAGCATGGGTGATATGGTGGCTCTGGAGGCCAAGTACCATTCCAAGTGTTTGTTGGCTCAAGCAGAGATCACAACTGAAGGAATAGCAGACTCATTTCTTCGAGCAGCTCACGTCACACGCACCAGAAGAGCACACCAAGTCACAGCGGCTGCGTTGTATAATCTCCAACGGCGTGCCTATGACAAGTACAGCACCACCAATACAGAAGATGATGAGCACCCTGAAAGCTTCGAAGACTGGTGCAGTCAGAGAGAACAGAGTTATCCGCAGTTTCAGTACTGGTCAACAGTCTTGGCACTGGAGCTGTCCACTCTGATCTATGTGCGATCTCTGAGAGAAGCCAATTTTAGCATGTACGTGGATGCTCTGACAGAACTGGCTCCGTGGTTCTTCGCACTAGACCACACGAACTATGCCCGATGGATACCAGTGCATCTACGGGACATGGCAGAACTGGCAAACAAACATCCAGACGTCTTCACAGAGTTTAGCAAGGGACACTTCACAGTCCAGAAGACCAAGAGGATCTTTTCAGCAATCCCTCTTGACCAAGGACATGAGCAGAACAACGCGTATGTCAAGGGTGATGGAGGAGCCATCGGCCTCACAGACAATCCAACTGCACTGAGGCGCTGGATGGTTGCCGGACCGGAGGTTGCTAGAGTGATTGTGGAATTTGACGACTTCAATCTGCATCCACACGATCAAGAGGAGACACGTCACCACGAAGAGACACCAAGTGTGCAGAACACTTTTGCCAGAGATGTGCGCTCACTCGTGGCCGTCATTGAAGAGCTGGGCAACCCTTTCGAGGAGGACAGTCAGGACTTGCTGGTGCTCGACACAAAGGAGATCGCAGACCCTGCAGTCATAGAAACAGTCCGTAACGCCAAGCAGATTGGCCAAGACCAGTTTGAAGCATTCTCAAAGGAATGCATCGTGGACAGAACCAAGTCCATTGAGGTGGCAATCCACCGGAACAAGCTACCACTGTTTGCGACCAAGAGAGGACCCAATATACCCAAAGGAAAAGAACAGGTCAAATCTCTGAAGAATGATGTTGCGCTCTTCGCACGATTATATATCGGCTGCCAGACCCGTGATGGGAATCTAGAAGAGTTCTTCAGGCATGAAAATCAGCAATGCCCTCCAGCTTTATCTGACGGAGGGAGACTGTACCTAGGGAGCAAGAGTGACTTGCTGGTGTGCCTTGAAGGCCATGCTGAGCCTCAGTTTGAAGCTCCTACTGTCACTGCTGTTGTCCTCGATGGAGCAGTAATCGTACAGATGTTGAAGCCGGGTACTGCCAACACGTTCGAGGAATATGCACGGCAAGTGTTCATCCCATACGTTGTACAACGTTTCCAACATGTATCACGTCTTGACCTTGTGTGGGACAGCTACAGAGCAGATTCCCTGAAGGCATCAACCAGAGAACAGCGTGGAAAGGGAGTACGTCGGCGTGTTGTCGACTCAGCAGTCATACCAGGAAATTGGCAAAGTTTCCTGCGAGTTGATAGCAACAAAGTGGAGCTCTTCAGCTACCTCTCCACCATGCTTGCAGAGTCCTTTCAAGAAGAAGGCAAGGAACTGGTCGTCACTGATGGGGAGCAGGTGATCTGTGTTCCACAGCAAGAGGATGTCAACTCACTCGCACCATGCAACCAAGAAGAGGCAGACACCCGCATGATGCTACATGTAGCACATGCTGCACAACATGGTCACCACCA
The DNA here is from genome assembly GCF_036898095.1 of Palaemon carinicauda. Classification (NCBI taxonomy): domain Eukaryota; kingdom Metazoa; phylum Arthropoda; class Malacostraca; order Decapoda; family Palaemonidae; genus Palaemon; species Palaemon carinicauda. Next base: position 2,828,553 of record NC_090757.1, read on the forward strand.
GATACAGGTTCGAACAGTAGACAGTGACGTCGTGGTCCTAGCAGTGATGGTAGTCCAGAAACTACCAGCTGGAGACGAACTCTGGGTAGCCTTTGGGACAGGCAAGAACTACCGCTACATTGCAGCCCATGAAATAGCTTCCTCCCTTGGTCCAGAGAAGGCATGTGCTCTTCCAATGTTTCATGCCATCACAGGGTGTGATACTGTGTCAGCCTTCGTCGGACATGGGAAGAAATCTGCCTGGGCAACATGGAACACGCTGCCAGAACTCACTGATGCCCTGCTGAGTCTGGCAAATGCACCCACAAGCATCCAAGAGGATACAATGCATGTCATCGAGAGGTTTGTCATACTCCTGTATGACCGCACAAGCAAATGCAAGGACGTCAACAAGGCGAGAAAGCAGCTCTTTGCAAAGACGAACTCTGTTCAGAACATCCCGCCAACCTACGCTGCTCTGGAGCAGCATGTGAAGAGATCTGCCCTTCAGGGTGGTCATGTCTGGGGCCAGGCATTGGTACCAACACCCGTGCTCCCTCCACCAACAGACTGGGGCTGGCATCGGAGTGATGATGGGCTCTACACACCACTCTGGACCACACTCCCTGAGGCATCCAAGGCCTGCTATGAGCTGGTGTCTTGCGGATGCAAGAAAGGCTGCAAAAACCGCTGCAAGTGCAAGAACGCTTCACTGCAATGCACTGGTCTATGTTTCTGTGAAGGCGAATGCCAGTAGATTGGGACAGAAAACTTGCTAACCAACATTATGATCTGTAGACATTCATAATTCTGGTGACCAGATTTGAAAAGTTCGGAATCATAATTAACATAGTGTGGCAAAATCTACGTTATTGTATTACATGTATGTACTGCAGGATTACACAAGTACTGTGCCTAGAGACTGGGCTTTTGGTCGACTATATAACTACAATCTGACCATACTGTAAACTTCCCGTACTCTGTGTATTATTTTGACTAGCAATTTTGCCAGCAATTTGAAATAAAAAAGCAACTTGAGCAATTAAAGTGTGTTCCTGAAATCAGGTACTGGTTATTAGAGGTATTATGTCATTGAGTATTGAAATCTTCATCAAATGTCCACTTTTTCCACAAAATGGCGGCCAGTTTGGGGGCCATTTTTGAGAAGATTCATCTAAATATCTGTTAAACATTTATTGATGTTAATTCTGATGTAAAAAAAGGGAATTTTGGCCCATCTAGCACCAAACTAACGACACATAATGAAGTCTATGTAATGACGCTAATGTTAAATGGCGGCCATTTTGAACAATGGCCGCCATATCTTCCTAAGGGCTAATCTTGAATGCCTCCATATCCAAAAATGTTTAGAATATATTAATCTACATGTGTGCCAATTTTGGTGCTTTTAGACCAATTTGAACAATTGGTCTGCTATGCCGCTGTACTAAACCGGGACTGTTGAAGGAGACAAGCTCGGAGAGCTGGCCCTCAGCCTAGTCTCTGGCGCTCTCCATTCCCTGAGACCAGGGCAAGCTGCACTGGCGTAAAGGAGTCCTTGGGTGAGTAGAACTCGGTCCAGGACCGAATCCTTCCCTTACCGAAGAGGAATCTCTGAATCTGGGATCCCCTTGAGGTTTCTCCTGAGGGCCAGAACCTGCCAGAACGCAAGTTCCGACCCCTGGAGCTCCTCCTCCTGATGGACTGGTAGCAAGGTCTCCCATCCCCGGAGGCTCTTCCTGGGGAGACTCGTAGACCTGGCCCAAGGGTCGAACTGGATCCTGTCGGATCCTTGCGGAAAACAGGGCCTTAGGATCCCTCTTAGGAGGAAAACAGGACCCTTGCGATGAAGGACGTAAGGCTTCGCCCCCTCCGCACGATAGGACCCTCAGGAAGAGGCGGGGATTCTCCCCATGGAGTGAAGGGGAAGAGGACCGGGTCTTCCGACCCTCCTGGGGATGGGTAGTGCTCATCCGCAGGGGAGGGGAGATTAAGTCCGAGGAGGGCTCATCGCCTGTGTAAGGACTCGCGAAGGGACAGGATAGTCCTTGGGGGAGATATCATGCCAGAGATTCCTCTCACCCCTTTCAGGGGGAGAGGAAGCTGCTACTGACTAGTGACCCCAGTCAGAAGACACAGGCTCATCACCTGCTTGAGCGTTCTGACGACGGCATCCCACCAGATCGCTGGCGCTTGCGCATGAAAGACCATGGGCGATAGCGAGGGAAACCATTCCACGCGTGAACGATCTCGGCGAAAAAGATCGCCGGTGCTAGCGCCGTCGGCGATTGCGTGTGGGAAACCATCCCACGCGCAGAAGAATAACGCTGACGATCTTCGGCGCTTACGCGAGTACGAAGATCGTTGGCGCTAGAGAAGACCGTAGGACAGTGAGCGGGAAACCATGGTGCCCGCGTGCGCATGATCTCCAACTATGAAAGACGATCATCGGCGATTCGCGCGAGCATGGACGATCTCCGACGCTCACGCGTGAGCGAAGACTGTCAGCGCTCGCGCGCGAGAGAAGATAATTGGCGATCACGAGCGGGAAAACCTCTGTGCCCGTGCGCGGACGATCTACGATGATCGCGAGCGGGAAACCGCGCGCGGACGATCCGTGCAATGGATGCGTGAGCCTCAATGGTTGCGCGCGGGAACCCGTCCTGTGAACGGAACGATCTTCGGCACTTACGCAAACTGAGAAGATCGTCGCCGCTAGCACGCCTAACGCCGAATGCAAAGATTGGCGGCTAACGGACGTCGACCCCCGCGCGGATGGCCTCGTTGCCGTGCGCGGGATGGTTTCCCGCGCACAGAACGATCATCGGAGCTTATGCATACTAAGAAGATCGTCGGCGCTTCCGCGCTTAGCGCCGGATCCGAAGATCGCCGGCTAACGGTCGTCGATGATCACGTGCGGAGAACCGCGCGCGGACGGCCTCGTTGTCGCGCGCGGGAAACCAACCCGCGCACAGACCGATCCTCGGCGCTTACGCACACTAAGAAGATTGTCAGCGCTTGTGCGCCTAGTGCTGGATCCGAAGATCGCTGGCTAACGACCGTTGCCGGGTTAACGATCTTCGACGATCGCGAGCGGAAGGGCCTTGAAGGTCGCGCACGGGAAACCATCCCGCGCGCGGGCGATCACCAACGCTTACGCGTCAGCGCGAACCGAAGATTGTCGGCTAACGACCCTCGACGATCGCGCGCGGGATGGTTTCCCGTGCGCGGGCGATCACCAACGCTTACGCGTCAGCGCGAACCGAAGATTGTCGGCTAACGACCCTCGACGATCGCGCGCGGGATGGTTTCCCGCGCGCGGGCGATCATCAACGCTTACGCGTTACCGCGAACAGAAGATCGTCGGCTAACGATCGTGGGCGGGAAATAATCCGGCACGCGGGCGGTCTTCAGCGCTTATGCGTGAGTGAAGATCGTAGGCTCCTGCACAACAGAAGATCGTCGGAAATGGTTGAAGGATCGCTAACTCGTAGATCAGGAACTGGGATGTGTCCCTAAAAGGGAGACCATCCCCTGAAGAGGACCAGGAGGTCTACTTCAGTGCCGACGATCAACTGAGGGACTGCTAAATACTCTGAGGAGTGGTCTCTGTGAGGTACCTTTCCCGCGAACAGGAGAGGTGGCCTTCGTAGAAGAGACTTAGAGACAAAGAAGGCTGAACTGCTGGTGAGCGCCAGTGCGCTATCTCAGGAACCCCAACGATGTGCGCAAATGCGCAGGGAACGCTGGTAGCAGCCTAACAGAATACTGGAACAGGGTGTCTCTAAGGCAGTCTCAGGAACAGCAGTCGAGCGCTAGCGCGTAAGGGAACGTTGGCGCGCAGGTGATACCTGGCACTTAAGGGACCTACTCAGGGTGTGAGAAAGTCTCTCCTGCCCCGAAGGGAGGAGCCCGTTAGATAACGGGGGCGTGAGTGCCCAAGGCGCGTCTGCAGTCAGGAACGGATACAGCAGGCAACAGGTACACTGAGGGACGAGAGACCAAGGGTCTAATGTAGTCTGAGTAGCGAGGCCCCGAGGGGATTAGTTGCGAGACCCCGAAGGGTCAACGCAACAAGAAACCGAAGTTTCTCCGTCACAAAACACCGAAGTGCAGAAGTGACTAAAGTTACGAGAGCCCGAGGGAACTGCGTAACTAAAGCTCCGAGACCCCGAAGGGTCAGGGAAAAAGAGAAACCGAAGTTTCCCTGTCACTAAACACCGAAGTGCTAGTGACTGAACAGCAAGCTGTTGACGACAGGAACAAACCTCCGAAGAGGAGTCTCTATGAGTGGCCTTTGCGAACGAGAGGTGAGCAATTCGTAGAAGAGACTGGTGATGGAGCCCCGAAAGGCCGTGAGATCAGCAGACGTAAACAGGAACAATCCTCAGAAGAGGAGTCTCCGTGAGTGTCCTCTCACGCGAACGGGAGGGGACACTTCGCAGAAGAGACAAAAGGAGCAATCCTCCGAGGAGCCCTTAGTGCGGCCTCCCTCGCTAACGAGAGAGGGCCAGACTGATCCTGCAGCTGCTCAGCCCCTTGAGCGTAGCTACAGAAGCGACCGCTCAGCCCCGAAAGCATAGTCGCTAGTACCATGGTCTAGCCTTGCAACCGCTCAGCCCCTTGAGCAAGTCACAAGGGCGGTCGCTCAGCCCCAAGAGCATAACCGCCTAAGGACCAAGGAAAGTAAAAAGGGAAGTTAACTAACTACCCTGGAGGCGAACCTCCTTATTGTTCTAGGATGCAATGAAGAGCTGGCAGTAATCACGGGGGAACTTCTAAGAGAAGGGAACGCCCCTGATGAACGCCTTGAGAGACGGCGGCGAAGCCGACTCCCCAGGATAAACAGGACAGCTCTGCTTCGAAGGCACACAATAGGCACGAAGAAACAGCATCGTAAACTGGAAAATAAAACAGAATAATTATTTGACAGAAATTCCCCCGGGTGAAACTCCGAAGAGAAACCCCGAGGGAAAGAACATAAGAACGAAAGAAGGTATGTGCCCCCCTCCCCCACCCGGCATGCCCAGGTGAGGGGGGGGACGAAGGTTAACAAAACAGAATTATAACATTATAATTATGCAACTGACTTTGAATGTACCAAGGATCACCGACCCCCGAAGGGACGTGAGCCCTGAGCAGAAAAGTTAAAACACAATTATATTCATAAAAATAATTGAAACAAATAAAACGAAATAGCGACTCGGTCCTGAGAGGCTATCGTAGGCGTAGTACGGAGTAAGAGGTGAACGACCTCAAGAGAAGAGCCGGTCTCCACGAAGGCAACCATGGTGGCCTAGGAGTGAAAGGCCGGGATCAAGAAAAGATCGTAGTGGCCTGCAAAGCCGGCGAACTCTCGTAGAACGTACACAACACACACCACACAACACCGAAAGCAAAGGAAACTTACTATTTTCTATACACCAAAATATACATAAACATCAATTATGTTTAAATATGTCAAGTATAAGAAAAGGTAGGTTAAAAGACAAAACAATAATGGCCGTCAAGTGAGGATAGGAGCAGAGACTTCCGATCGCTATCTGAGCCAAAAGTAAAGTGGAGTATTCTCCGGTGTGTGTGAGGGGGAGGGGTAGCTAGCTACCCCTCCCTACCCCCCTCGCTAACTAGCGGTGGGGTAGGAAACCCTCGTTAAAACTTTATGGCTCGTCATCGGCTGCGCCGAAGTAATCACCCCATGTAAATAGCGTGGTTTGTATTTCAGTTACGGAACAAATAATAATTCCAGTTGTTGACCACACAATGTACATAATGGTAAGTTGAAAAAAAAAAAAAAAAGAGTTATTGCTGTGTTATTATACCAAAAACACTACATATATAGCCATATTACTAATTCATCAGCAAAATGTGATACACTTTTCAAGTGGGCATTGAACACAGTCCTCAAACATACATACAGTATGTACAAGGATAAAACAAACACATGGTGCAAGGGATTGAAACATGAAAAATAAGAATACACTATCAGCTATGTAATCCAAGTAAGAATACTGTATAATTAAAATGTGGAATGTAAAAGGTGAACTTCTACTAGGGTAATTTTATAATTTTAAAATATGAAAGCAGATAGAAGTTATCTAGATCAACAAACTCAAATTCTACTATTTGTCTGTCCACATGCTCTTTCACGCTACTTATTTCCAGGAAAAACAATATAGTGTACATCACTGTAAATAATGTACAAGGATTGTTGGGATTTCTAGTCTGTTTAGTGATTTGAGACGGCGTGGACCCAGTTGACGACGAATTGTCAGACGGCAGAAATGAGCAAGTGATTGAGGTGTACATTCAAATGCAGCTAGCAAGATTGCCATGTCACTACCTTGTCCTGCTATTTGACGTGCAGTAAGTCCTGAACTGAAAAGACATGGAAAATACTGCATTCACAAGTATCGGGTACTCCTCAAACTTACAATTAAAATGCACTTAAATAAACCCATCCATCGTGAGTTGAAAATACATTATACGTCAAATATGAGTATGATATAAAAAACAAAATAAATATAAGTACTGAAACATACTCTAAAGTAATCAACGTACTTCTTGATAGCCAGTATGCTTACAAAAAGCTGGGGAATATAATTTATTTTAGATCCATGTAGTTAAATCTAAGACAACCTTGATATAAATCAAGATTTCTCAATATGGCTCCACAAATTTTAAGTGACTGGCAGCATTGAGTTGTAGCTGCTGTGTTTTATCCCGAAGCTTAAACAAGTTTTGTGTAAAACAGGGTCTTGTTTGTAATCTTTGCTATTGACAAGAATCTTAAAATAAAAAATAATATGGTTTAGTATGTAGACAGAGAAACTAATACAGTCATACTCATTTTGAATGCAAAAGAATCTAAATCTAGCCTTAATTGAGGTTTAGAATGAAATTATGAATAGCATTCATAAATTATTTCTTGTACTCCCACTCAAGAGCTGAATAAGACTACTATTTTGTAAGCTTTCTTTTTCACAATCGGTAAAAAATTTTGTTTTGTTTCACATTCTAACAATTTTCCCCAAACTATTTTAATTAGCATATTTTAATAAATCATTACTAGTACATTAGTAAACGGATTTTGAGCGAAGCGAAAAATCTATTTTTGGGTGAGATAGCCATGGCGTCCTGATGGAAGGTTCCTGTTTGGTAGCTTCCTTGGGTATAAGACTACTAAGATATTCCCAGAGAATTTAACCACAGGTTATCACAGAATTCTAACTTCTGGAGCGAGTATCTCAAAGGTTTCCCTTTAAGACATCGTAATACAACAGGGGACACGCATGTCTGAACGTGCCACATAGCTATCTTCACCCCGAACAGAGTTAATGCTTCGGTGTGTAAGGACTGAGAATAGCTGGGAGCCGTTCCACAGCTAATCTCACTCGTGGCTACTACTGATACTCGAGACGTAAACAAACGGACGCCATTGCTCTGATGACGTCACGCCCGTCTTCATCCTGAAGCCAGTTGCTGCCCATCACCATGATACAATTGTGTAGGGTGGGAACAAAACTGGACGAAGTAGTAGGGAGGGTCCATCAGGACGCCATGGCTATCTCACCCAAAAATAGATTTTTCGCTTCGCTCAAAATCCGTTTTTTGGGCTCAAGCCATGGCGTCCTGATGGAAGAGTACCAGAGAATCAATGTATCGTGGTAGATTTTTCCCCCAGTGTTAAGTGCCTAGGCATTGACAAAACAGCAAAGTAATCTTAGGTAAAGAACCATAGGAACGAAGTATCCTGCCCCCCTTTGGTAGGAAGTTCCCATGGGCTATGCCGACGTCAAAGTGGTATTGAAGGGCTATTCATCCTGACAGAAGAACTTGAAGAACTTAGAGATGAAGCAGAATGTTTGATATTTGTATAGGAACATTCTGAATTAGACCAGTGGTGGTTGGGCACTGTGTATAGAGTTCATCTCTTGGTTATCAGAAGTAAGTATTCGTGTAGGAACCTTACTGAGACAGGGTGAATATAATTTAGGATTAGACATCTTAAATTCTTCATGACCATAAGAAGGAGGAATAAATAAAACTATGACAGTATGTATTTCATAGTAGGTAGGAGCTGAAAGAGACGCATAAGTAATAAAATAGAAATTTTATTTCACAATGCAGAAATTAAATAATTTACAGCAAAAGTAAAGTTCATTTACAGTAATAATAATGTACATAGAAATAAAGGCTTGCTCTTGAATCTGAAAAGGAATTTCAGGATTAGTAGGTACTCGTTCTCGAGGAACGCAAGTCTTTAAACAACACATCATGCTCAAGGCATGCGGCACTTGTGTGACACTATGACATTTCACCTGGGATAAGAACAGTTATAAAAGCACTAAGTGTTTTTAGACATCACTATGAATCGCTCGAGGGTCAACATAGGCACCCGAAGAGTTAGAGTCCCAAGTAACTCACTGTTCTACGCAGAGTTAGGTGCAGGTTTCATAACACTACCTGCGGCTACCACAAAATGTTTGACTTCGTGCACTTGTTTCGCATAATGTTTAAAGAAAACTCGCGAGGACTTCCAGCCCGTAAAATTTTTAAGGCTTTCAAAGTCCATGCTCTGAAAGAAGTTCAGAGAAGATGCCACTTTTCTAGGATCATGACCAGCGGGTGTACTGTTCGGATCCGCTCTGCGAATGAAGTAGGTGATTTTCGCTCTTAATTGTTTCAGTGACAGGTCGCTGCCCGATGTTTCTCCTTTGAAGAGTTGGCCTCCACCAAAGTTCGAAGTTCTGCGAAGATAGACCTTGAGACTCTCTACTGGACATAGAGAGACATCCTCCTTCAGGGGGCATATTCTCCAAGGGCCCCATCTTTTGGTGGGTAATTCGTTTTTAGCGAGAAACGTCGGATCAGGGGAGAGGGTCACTTCTCCTGAATCGGTAAACAGGATGTGTCCCTCTTCTCTTGATAATGCCACTATTTCGCTGACTCGAGCTCCCGAAGCGAGAGCAAATAAAAATATAACTTTCTGAGTCAGATCCTTGAGGGGGCATGAATCGTTGTCCAAGTTGGAGGCGAAATGGAGTACCTTGTCTAGTGACCAGGAGATCGGTTTCGGAGGGGGTGCTGGGCGTAGGCGAGCACATGCTTTTGGTAATTTGTTAAAGATGTCGTTGGACAGATCAATTTGGAAAGCATATAGAATTGGTCTAGCCAAGGCCGATTTGCAGGTTGAAATCGTATTGGCTGCTAATCCTTGTCCATGAAGGTGAATGAAGAAGGACATACAGAAATCAATGGTGATTTCTTTAGGATTTTTTGCCTTGACAAAGGAGACCCATTTCCTCCAGGATGATTCATATTGCCGTCTCGTGGATTCGGTCTTGTATTCCTCTAGGAAGTCTAGACTTTTCTTCGAGATCCCAAACCTCTTCTTTGCGGCAAGGGAGAGAAAATCATGAGATGAAGGTCCTTGATTTTCGATGATGAAGCGAAGACAGTCGACTTCTGTACTTGTTGAGAGAGAACTGGGCCCGGGAGAGGGATCAGCTTGGGCTGCAGCTCCAGGACCAGGGGGTACCAGTTGCTCCGGGGCCACTTGGGAGCCACTAGGGCCGCTGTCCCTTTGAAGGTTCTCAGTTTGGAGAGGACTTTCAACAGAAGGTTGGTGGGAGGGAACAGGTATATCTTGGACCACCTGTTCCAGTCCAGTGACATGGCGTCCACCGCTTCTGCTTTGGGGTCCTCGTACGGGGTTACGTACAGAGGAAGTTGATTGTTGTCGCTCGTTGCAAAGAGATCTATCTGAAGTTCTGGGACTTGGTGAGAGATGAAGGAGAACGATCTTGCGTCTAGAGACCATTCCGACTCTATCGGGTTTGTCCGAGATAGAGCATCCGCTGTCACATTGCGGAATCCTTGTAGGTGAACTGCAGACAGGTGCCACTTCTTCTTCTCCGCCAGACGGAAGATTGGGAGAAGCACCTGATTTATCTGGGGCGATCTTGAGCCTTGGCGATTGAGACAACGAACTACCACCGAGTTGTCTAGGGTTAGACGGATGTGGATCGAGGGCGGCGGGGATAACTTCTTCAGAGTTAGAAGGACCGCCATGGCCTCCAAGATGTTTATGTGGAACGTCTTGAATAGTGGAGACCAGGTCCCTTGAGCCTGTTTCAGGTGGGAGTGACCTCCCCAGCCTTCCAGTGAGGCATCCGTGTGGATGTTGAGTGATGGAGGAGGGTGTTGGAGAGGAATGGACCTTTTCAGGGCCTTTGCTTCCGACCACGGCTTTAGGAGGCGTCGAAGTCTGTTTGGAAGCCGTCTCTTGAGGTCTCTTCGAGCGATGGATGCCGAGCGTCTCCAGACTCCCGCGGCATCCTTTAGCTGTGCACGAAGCACTGGGTTTGTCACTGAGGCGAATTGTAGAGAGCCTAGAACTCGTTCCTGCTGTCGTCTTGAAATGCGTTTGGATTTCAGTAGTCGCTTGACAGACCCTGCTATTTCCTTCCTTTTCTTCTGGGGGATGGAAAGGCGGTGTGACTGAAGATTCCAGTGGATTCCCAACCACTGAAACTTCTGAGCTGGAGAGAGGCGAGATTTCTTCTCGTTGATCTTGAATCCCAGGTGTTCTAGGTACTGGGTAACTTCGTTGCAAGACTTTGCACACTCTTCGGGCGATGGAGCCCAGACTAGCCAATCGTCGAGGTAGGCCATCACCTGGACGTTTCTTAGGCGGAGCTGTTGTACTATGGCATCCGCCAGTTTTGTGAAGATCCGAGGGGCCACATTGAGGCCGAATGGCATGGCCCGGAAGGCGTAGCTTTTCCTTTGGAGTCGAAATCCTAGGTAGGAGGAAGCGTGATGGTTCATTGGAATGTGCCAATAGGCATCCGCCAGGTCTATAGAGACCGTGTAGGAACCTTGAGGCAGAAGGGTCCTTATTTGTTGAAGCGTCAGCATCTTGAATTTGTTGTTCTCTATGAACTTGTTGAGGGGGGATAAGTCCAGAATGACTCTGAGTTTGTCTGAGTCCTTCTTGGGAACGCAAAACAGTCTCCCTTGGAACCTGGTGGACTTTACCTTCCTTATCACCTTCTTGTTCAAGAGGTCTAGAACATATTCTTCCAGAAGGGGGGTCGAATGCTGGAAGAACCGCTGGAAGATTGGGGGTGGTTGCGTCCAACTCCAGCCTAGACCGTTCTTGATGATGCTGTGTGCCCAGGGATCGAAGGTCCAACGATCCTGGAATTGGCGGAGTCTTCCTCCCACCGGAAGCACTTCATTGCTTCTGGTGTCCCGAGGACTTGTTGCCTCGGCCGCTAGCTCCCTTTCCTCCTCTACCTCTGGAGGGACGACGAGATGCGTCTCTGCTTGCACCCCTGAACGAGCCTCTACCTTTGGCATGAAAGGTAGTGGATGGTTGCTCAAAGGCAGGGGTGAAGACCGGTGACTGTGACAACACCGGTTGGGGGACCAATTGAAAGGTCTGTTGTGGTTGGGCAACCACTTGGGAGGTAGCGGGTCCCGGAAACTGACGTCGTTGCTGACGTTGCTGGGGTTTTGGCTTTTGAGGTTTCCTCTTAGGCTGAGGTCCATCGTCCTGAGAGGGTTTCCTTTTTCTGGACATGCCCCACTTGTGGAGAAGGTTCCTATTCTCCGTGGCGGCTCTGTCAGTTATTTCTTTGACAAGGTCAGAAGGAAACAGGTGCTTTCCCCAGATGTTGGAGGAAATCAGCCTCCGGGGTTCGTGTTTCACGGTGGCACCGGCAAACACGAATTCACGACAGGCTCTTCGAGCCTTTATGAAGTGGTACAAGTCCTTCATTACTGTCAGTAAGTGGGATTTGGCTAGTACCATGTAGTGATCTGGTACTCTAGTGTCACAGGCCATCACTTCCAGTTGGACTTGATGAGAAAGAGATGCCGCAAGCCTCTCCTTCGTGTCTTGTTCCCGGCGAAGGAGGTGATCGTTGAGCTTAGGGAGGTCTTCATTAAACTGACGTCCGGCGACGTCAGGATCGAGCCTTCCCACGACGAAAGTATGCTGAACATCTTTCCAGTGTCGAGCGTCAGGGGGGGTCACGATGGAGAAGGGTCTGCACTCCTCCAGTGCAGGGCAGGGTTTCCCTTCTTCCGCCGCTTTAAGGCATGCAGCTAAGGCCTTTTCCAAGAAAGGAAGAACCGCAGTGTCAGGTGCAACGTACGTAGGATGCTTCTTGCTCAAAGCCGGAAGCTTAGAGCAGGTAAAGCCCCTACTCTTAAATGCGGAGGCTAGCATAGCCTGGGCCTTTGTGAGATCGAACACTATCTCTTCTTTAGGTTCGGTCTCTTCCTTCGAGGCAGGTTCGGAACGAAGCCGGACGTAACAGTCCGGGTAGGCCTCAAAGCTTGGGAAGAACTCCACATCTTCCAACGGGACCGTGCCGATCTTGTCACTAACGAAGATCCTGCCGGTCGCAATAACCATATGCTCTGCATACCTCCACGGGTTGGCATGAGAGCAAGCGGGGAGATCCTTGACCGAAATCTTCTTCGGTTCTCTGGATCCAATCATCGACCTGATGGACTCCTGGTTCTCCTTCAGCCTGTCGTCCATGACGGCTCTAATCAGCCGGATCAGTTCTTGGGTAGAAGAAGAAGGATCCGGAGTCGAGGAGGTAGACGGAATGGACATTTCCGTCGGTGTAGGAGTAGGAGGAGGGATGGACGAGGGAGCAGCTCCAAGCTCCGACTCGGTGTACTCCACCTTGTCTTCGTCCTCTTCGGCTCCTTGAGCCATAAGCGTCTTCTCCGTGTCTTCCGAGACGTCTGAGATCTGTTCATCATCCTCGGAATCTAAACGACACTCGTGCATGGACTGAGCCATGACCACATCAGGTTCCACCGTAATTTGGACAGTGGGGATCACATCTTTTGGTACCACTGAGTCAGGGGAGGCCTTAGGGAACAACAGGGACCTCAGTTCTTCGGTGGCCAGGTACGGTCCAGTAGCATTTTTCTGAAAGCCACGCACCCACTTGCGCAACTTTTCACGAGAAATGTCTCTAACCTCCGCTGAGGGAGGGTTATGGAAGGCCTCAACTAGGTGGGCCTGGCAGACCGTACAATCCAGTGGATTCCAAAACTTCAAATCCCCTTTCTTGTCTGCACAAGGGGCGTGAGTCCTGCAAGCCGTATGCCCGTAAAACTGCGGGCGTTTCACAGCGCAGAAGGCGAAGTCACACTTCATCTGCTCCTCCTGTGGAAGAAAGAGAAAATGAGTATGGGGGAGTCATAAGAATGACTCTTAAACTAAGTTAATATTAATCATTAATTTTAACTTAAAGAAGGTGTGATGCATAGAGAATGAAAACAGTAAAGGAGAACATGCTCCATGCATCTCGCCCGGCTGGTTACCACAAGCTTGGCCCTTGGATAATCCAAATGACCGAGATCATTGGATATAGTTTCCTAGAATTCCCAGTATTTTGGAACTCCATGGAAAACCAAGGACAAGATTGGGATCGAATTCATTCGGTTCCCAGTTAAGAGCCAGAAGGCCTCATTAAAGGGTAACTGCTTCTGGCAACCAGCCGCGCTAAGATGCACATAGCATGCTGGAATTAGAAGAATGCAAAGAGACAGCATGATCACTAATAGAGCAGTACTAGGTACTGATCTTAATAGCAGAAGCAGCTTATCTGTTTGCGATATAGGGCTATCCTAGTCTTATGATAGCTACAGTAAGGGGGTGCAAGTATTCTTGACGCCTCCGGGGCATCCGGCAAGCCGCCGGCATGCCGGAGCTCGCTCCAGCATAGATTCTGGCATTAGAACAGACAATATTCAAAAGTCAGTTAAATACCAGGATGGCGGCCGCCGGCACAACGGCGGCAGGAAGCGGCGGCTCCGGCAGTCGGAGGATGCCAGGTTGGTGACTGGGATAAGGATGGTAAGGCAGTATCGGGTTGCCGGCAGTATATGCCGGCACTCCGGTGATCGACCGGCAAGCGGACGATTAGATAGGAGTAGGAGAGCCGCCGGTAGTAGCCGGCGGCAGCCGGCAGTCCCTCGGTACACGGGGGGGCTGGCGGCAAGGGTAGGGAAGTCACCAAGTAGGAGGCAGGTATTGCCGACAGTAGAGGCGGCAAGAGACCGGCACCCGGATAGATAGAGAGACAGGGGGGAGGGGGGAAAGGGATGCAGGAAGTACCGTCAGGGTTCCAGACATCCCTCCCCCTCCCTGAGGGGGTGTACCCATGATAGAGGCAGGCTCTAACATCCATAAGCAGGGGTCACTAGGGACCGGGAGCTAGGTAGCCCAAGGGAGGGCTAGGGAACACCCAAGAGGGGGGGGGGGGAGACTCCCATATGCAGAACTATACTAGTAACTAACCTTATAGGACACTATGAAGGTATATGTACCAGAGTGGACTGCACAAGGAAGCTCGGGTAGCCCTACTCTTCCACCCTAAGGAGGAGTTGTAGGACAGGGGACAGATGAGTATAAACTAACCTAAGCATAGGCTAGGCTATACAAGAGATAGGTGGGGAGGGAGAAGAGAGAAGTCTTCCCAGGAAGGGTTTCTGTACCAGAGCGGCCACTAAGGGAAGGGAGGACACTCCCTAACCTAAGATCAGGCTGATCAGCTAAAACGGTGCAAGAGTACAGTTTCAGCATGGAACAGAGAAACCTTCCTAACCCGACCTAGAACAGGGCTAAAAGTCCTGAACTAGGCAAGGAAGAAGACATATCGCTATCGCAGGAAAGTCATAGACTATCCTATCCATAGAGGTAGGCTAGCCTAACCTCACTCTCAGACGCAGCCCTAAAGGGGGTTCATTCCTTTAGGGAGGACAGAGAGGCGATATATACTCTATTAGACAATTAATCCCTTTACTCAGAAAAGGGATCAAGGCTAAATAGAGGGAATGCCAAGGCAGGGGATGAAGGAAGCATATAGGGGTCCTAATATTAGGTTAGGCTAGAAAGAATCACTGACTAGCCTATCCCCTATATGGTCCCTGAAGGCGAAAACATTTGCATCACTTGTCAAAAGTATTGTAAAATAATAATGCCACTATCTTCATAACTTAGTCTAGGATCACTAATAAATCATGCATGAACACTTGTATGTAGGCTCCTGGCCTGGGGGCTATAGTAGCCGACTGGTATGAGGTCAATCGATGACCGATAAAAAGCGTCTAAACACGATATAAAAGTTCCTAGCTATGAAGACTAAATAAACTAATGTATTCGATTAGTATATAATGCCGGAAGCGTTGTTGTGGCTAACTAAATAAGACATGCATAACAACAACGACGCCATAAAATGGCGGGTCCGGTAGAGGCACAGCTCTGCCACAAAACATCAATTATTTCGCAAAATAATATTTACTTTACGGCCAGAGCTTAATTAAACAATACTGGAACCTTGTACTCAACTTTCCAGAAGAAGGCGAGGCTGAAGGTAACGACATAGCGAAGATGCAAAGCGATAAAGATAACACAGGGAAAATCCGTCTAAGTAGGGCAGCTACTAAACAAAGGATGAAGACGGGCGTGACGTCATCAGAGCAATGGCGTCCGTTTGTTTACGTCTCGAGTATCAGTAGTAGCCACGAGTGAGATTAGCTGTGGAACGGCTCCCAGCTATTCTCAGTCCTTACACACCGAAGCATTAACTCTGTTCGGGGTGAAGATAGCTATGTGGCACGTTCAGACATGCGTGTCCCCTGTTGTATTACGATGTCTTAAAGGGAAACCTTTGAGATACTCGCTCCAGAAGTTAGAATTCTGTGATAACCTGTGGTTAAATTCTCTGGGAATATCTTAGTAGTCTTATACCCAAGGAAGCTACCAAACAGGAACCTTCCATCAGGACGCCATGGCTTGAGCCCAAAAAATTCGTTTATCTCTCATAACCATTAATCGCTGGGTAATAATAACCGAGGTAATTAAATTCTTAGTTTCTTGAATTGCTAATTCATGCCAAAATACTAGCCCACTGGGCTAATGTGCATAGCGCTTGCCAGAACATAGGAGCAATAAGATAATGTTTAATTGCAAGTACACGGCAAAGTAAAAACCAATAAATCATTAGCTCAACTAAATATGGGGTTATTTGTAAAATGATGAACACTTATAAACGACTCCATAGAAAAGAGGATGGAAAGTCATGTTTTCTATGCATCCACAGGTCCTGGTAAACAAAAGCTTCAGTGATTTAACAGTTTCATTACTATTTCTTGGTTTTGATTACAGTGACTTTTTATATTATGAAGACTGTTTTTTATGATTATGACTGGCTCAAACAATAAAGTTCAAAAAAGTTTATTTAAATATCATACACTTAGATTGGTGCACGGTATATTTCTGGGTCGACCTGTGGCGGCCGGTGAAAAGAGTCCTTCTTATATATCTTTTCTGATAAAACCTTCCAATTATACCAGAGAAAGATAAAAGCATGGAATGCTGAGGTTACAACCCTCGCGCGAGCACCTTTTGGGTGTCGTGTATAAAGCAAAGGCGCATGAAATCCACTATTCACAGGTTGTCTTCCATTTAGTTAATTCCTTCGTCAAAGGGATGGGCCGATACAAAGGCCCTAGCCAACCCCCAGCGCCACGACGCGAGCGCCATCTGAACAACGTCCTTCTTTTTGGAATCTTAAGTGTTGTATTTTTTTGTGGTGCTCTCGGTCTTTTTTCTCAATCGTGGATTTATTTTGTCATGTCCGAAGCTCCATCTTCACACATTCCAATGTTAAGTACCATAGTTTGTTTTGACAGTTTTTTATTGTACCGGGCTTTTGTTTTATATCCAGTATAGTCTGTTTTATTATTCCCGTCTGGCCTTTCATGACGGCCATTGTTTGTTCACTTGTTTGGGAATTCATCTTTGTCTGCCCATTTAGTACTCTGTCACTTAGGTTCTTGGTTAAGCCCCTGGCCTTATGCCTTTAGAACTGTTATTATTTTTTTGTGTATTTATGCTCATGGTACTTTTTGCTAGCAAGCCACCGGAGGTCGCCCATACACTTCACACTTATATTTGCCTTGCCTTTAGCTAAGGCTCCTTTATTCAGGACATTTCATTACGCTCCGGCCTCACCGGAGCTCCGGTTTCACCGTAGGTCGCCCATACACTTCACACTTATATTTGCCTTGCCTTTAGCTAAGGCTGGTGTTTATATTTATTTTAAGGGCATGTCACTGCTTCCCCGACCCTTGGAGGTCGGCGGATTGCTTTAAGTTAATTATCCTTATGTCATTAACCGACTTTAGGTGCATTACAAATATACAAACAATTGAATATTAAAGTGCCAACAATGGTATGGGGCGGTATCAACTTAAAAGTAATATTCGGTTGTTAGGTCAATGCAATATTGGTGCTTAGAGAATTCAGTGAGTGCCGGAACTCTAGAATAATAGGTTTTTTATCCCCTTATCAGAGTTTCAAGAAACACCAGACTCATGTCTCCTTTCTTTTACAGAAGGCCCGTTGTACTGCTGAAGGATGCCCTGCCTCGTTCAACGACCCCGTTGGGCATGACCTCTGCCGGTCTCATGCACACTGCTCCATTCCCTTTATCCAGGAACCGGGACAGGCCCAATACCCGGTCTGGTTCCCGGATTTGTGCTCGCTCTGTTACGAGCTGTCGTCAATTCTACTGAACGATGATGTAAGTGGGTTTTCCCTTTGTTCCTTATTTCTCGTTGGCAGACACTAATATAGACATGAATATGATATACACAGTATATTTTGGAGGGCAAACCCCAAACCCCCTCCTCCATCACTAATCACTGCAAATCTTACAGGCCGATGATGTCTCTCTTCGTTCAGCAAGGGCTACTCTTCGTCCGTGGGTGTCGGGCTTCGGCAGGAATGCCCCGTCTGGCGCACCCTATCTCCTCGATGGGGACATGGCCTTCCGCCTCTTCCCAGGCTCGACTACTGCTGCAGTCTCCCCTGACCTTGCTGCCCCCTTAATTGAAGAAGTCAGGGCTACCATTTCCGTGGAGGACGAACCCCTCGTACCGATGGACGTGGCGGGTCTGGATATAGACGTAGAACCCAGGGACGAGCAGGTAAGTGGTGCCGAGTTGGTGGAAACCCTTTTCTCTCCTACTCCCTCTCCTACCTCTTCCTTTCTAGGTTTTGATAACTCTAAGGCTTCTCCTCGGGATCCCTCTGCCTCCGTACGACCCAAGGTGAAGCCACTTCGAACTTATAAGACTTCAGCTTTGCCAGTATCAACGTCACCGGTCCCCGGACCCTCGACAGCTCCTGATATTCATATTGCTCCTCGTAAAACCACTACTCCTAAGAAGTCTAAGTCTACCAAATCCAAGAAAAAACCAACGGATGGCTTTCAGGTACCCTGGGCTGATCTCCTCCCCATCGAACTGATCAAAGGATTGGTCAGAGATCAAGTTCAACATCACTCTGGTGCGATAACAGAGATTAAGGATATGATGGCTACCCTGATCCGCGCCGGAACTCAGTTTCCTCCCCCTTCTGCTCCAGACGCATCGAAGCTGCCGCCCTTCGATAAAAACAATCCTTGGCGGTTTGCCTTGCATGCTCCATTCGTAGATGGTTCCCTAACTCTGGAGGGCATAGGCACCCGCCCTCTAGAGGACCTGGAGTTCTATCCCCCGGGCCTAGCATTCCCGTTCAATGGTTTTGTACGGTTAAAGGAACATGCATTGGTCCGTATGGACAAGGTACCGAAGGAAACGGTCATATTTCCAAAAGAGCAGGCCCAGGCTATCTGGGCCAGAACACTATCAGAGTGGGGGTGTATTAACTCCAAGCTCACCCCACACAAAGGTGCCTACACTATTTTTACGACAGCGGCCTCCATCTCTTTGCCGCTCATAGACAAAGTCACAGAGCTGACTATACAGGCCATCAAGGAAGGCTCTTCCATGCCGGCTCTCAAGGAGACGGACCCCACCTCTTTGCTTATTCCGGGTACCTCGGCAGCCTGGGATGCTGCGGCTTCTACCTTCACGGTGGGAAAACTAGACCCGGACTGTGCCTCTACTCTTTTCTCTGAGAAGCTTCCCAGATTAATAGAGAGTCTTCTCAAAACTGGGTTCGAGACCCGTACTAGACTTGCTAGGTCCCTCCAATCCATCACCTCCATGGAGTCCCTAGCATCTCTTTACCCAGAGGAAACGCTGTTCAGAGTCGCCACAAAGAACCAGCTGCTATCCTACCAAATAGACCTCCATGACTTCTGGTCAGCTCGGGTTAGTTGCAGGAAGTTCGTTCTGTCGGAGGCCACCATCAGGCATGAGCCGAACAGACTGATAGCGTCCTCCTGCTGGGGTAAGACCCTCTTCCCTCAGACCGAGGTGGATAAGGTTCTTCAGGACGCAGCGAGGGCAAACCAGAATTTGCAGGTAAGGTGGGGTCTCTCAGCCAAAAAGAGGTTCGAACCCCAGAGACACACGTTCTTCAAGAAGAAGCAGAGGTTTAGTTCTTACAAGACGGCCCGGGGTACCTCGTCCCCACAGTCTTCCGCGGCCTCGACTTCTCGACAACAGGCGCCTCCTCAGCAGGTAGTCTACCTCGCTGCTCCCCCTGGTACACAGCCCAACCCCTCTTGGATGCCCTCACCTGCATACAACCCTGCCTACGAATCCTCCGGTTCCTTTCGTGGATACCAAAGAGGGAGTTTCAGAGGTAGAGGACAGTTCCGCCAACGCGGCGGGCCTAGAGCAAGGGGTTCCCGTGGAGGGAGGGGCCCTAAGTTCACTCCCTCCCAATGATGTGATGCCGGTAGGAGGGAGACTTTATCACTTCCGGGACCATTGGACCTTCAGTCCATGGGCTCACAGCATAATATCAAGGGGCTTGGGTTGGAAATGGTCACAGGGATCCCCTCCTCCACCGGTGACCTTCTTCCAGAGACCCACTCCCATCCTGGAAGAGTACACCGCGGAGTTACTCAAGAAGAGAGCAATCAAGCGGGTTCGATCCCTGAAATTCCAAGGCCGCCTGTTTACAGTAACTCACCTAGCAGGAGTCCAGAATGTGATAGCAGACTCATTATCCAGGACGAGCCCACTGGAATCGGAGTGGTCCCTGGACATGCACTCCTTCCGGTGGATACTCAGGCTGGTTCCAGGTCTCCAGGTAGATCTATTCGCGACCCGACTCAATCACAAACTCCCATGTTATGTGACACCGAACCTGGACCCTCAGGCTTATGCCATGGACGCATTAACCCTGGATTGGAACCATTGGCAGAAGATCTACTTATTCCCTCCAGTGAATCTTCTACTGAAAGTCTTGCACAAACTCCGCTCCTTCAACGGGGCAGTAGCTTTAGTGGCACCTCACTGGCCAAAGAGCAGTTGGTTTCCTCTCCTCCTCGAGTTGAAACTCCGTCCCTTCCGGATCCCATTCCCCAAACTGACCCAGGTGGTCCAAACTCGGACTGTGTCAGATTCCTCAAGGATAGCCAAAACCCTAACTTTGTGGATTTCATGAAGTTTGCGGCGCGTAGGGACGCAAACATCGACCCAGATAATGTCCTCTTTATAGAATCAGACAAAAGGGACTCTACGATTCGCCAATATGATTCGGCGGTTAAGAAACTAGCGGATTTCTTAAGGACTTCAGACCATTCGGTTATGACTCCTAATTTAGCCATCTCCTTCTTTAGGTCCATATTTGACAAAGGCCTAGCAGCTAGCACTATAACCACCATTAAGTCAGCTCTGAGGAAAGTCTTCCTGGTTGGGTTTAACATTAACCTGGCGGAGTCTTATTTCTCATCTATTCCAAAAGCATGTGCTAGGTCTCTTGGTCTCTAAATGATGTCCTCAAACTGGCCTCCGACACGGACAACGAATCCTGCTCCTATATCACTCTTCTTAGGAAGACTTTATTTCTAACAGCTTTGGCCTCGGGTTCCAGAATCTCAGAACTAGCAGCTCTCTCACGAAACTCAGAGAACATGGATTTCCTCCCTTCAGGTGAGGTACTTCTTTCACCAGACAGGGCGTTCCTAGCTAAGAACGAGGACCCCCAAAATAGGTGGTCCCCTTGGAAGATTATTCCTCTTCTCCAAGATACTTCTCTATGTCCGGTCACCACTCTCAGGGCCTTTTTAGCCAGGACTGCTACCCGATCGTCTGGCCCCTTGTTTATCAGAGAACAAGGAGGTACCATTTCCATACGTGGCATTAGGCAACAGATCCTATACTTCATTAAACAAGCCAATCCGGGATCGTTTCCCCATGCTCATGATATCCGGTCGGTAGCTACCTCCATCAACTATTTCCAGAATATGGACTTTGATGACCTTGAAAAGTACACGGGTTGGAAATCTCCTATGGTCTTCAAACGCCACTATCTAAAGAACTTACAGGGTCTTAAATACCCAACGGTTGCAGCGGGGAGCCTTATCTCTCCCCATTGATCTTTTGTTCTTCCTTTCATCCATCTCTTCTCTTCTCCCTCCTACCCGCCACTCGCACCACGACGCCGCTTCCTTGGTGGTTCGTTAGCCCTAAGTTTATTACATATTAGGTTAATATGATTGTAACTATTATTGTTTACCGTTGTTATAAGGTTGGGATATTCTTAGCCATGTCAGTTTTGTTGCATGTTTTCCTCTGATACTCGGAGGCTTCCCTGTTATCATGTTTGTTTAACCTTACTCTCACTATGCCCTGTGGCTAGTTTATGTTTTATGCCTACTTACCTTAATTACATATGATTTTCTTTACATGGTGTTGTTTCTCTCCCCTTATTAAATTAGTAGTTATTGTTGGGCTTGGAAGGCATTCTCTGGTACATTTTCACCGGCCGCCACAGGTCGACCCAGAAAAGGGATTTTGACGAAGGAAAAATCTATTTCTGGGGAGAGACCTGTGGCGCCCGGTGAAACCCTTCCCCTTTATTTTACACGATCCCACCCTTTCTTTTCCAAGCCATCATGGCCAATACAGAAGGATGTTGTTCAGATGGCGCTCGCGTCGTGGCGTGGGTGGTGTGGCGCTGGGGGTTGGCTAGGGCCTTTGTATCGGCCCATCCCTTTGACGAAGGAATTAACTAAATGGAAGACAACCTGTGAATAGTGGATTTCACGCGCCTTTGCTTTATACACGACACCCAAAAGGTGCTCGCGCGAGGGTTGTAACCTCAGCATTCCATGCTTTTATCTTTCTCTGGTATAATTGGAAGGTTTTATCAGAAAAGATATGTAAGAAGGACTTTTTTCACCGGGCGCCACAGGTCTCTCCCCAGAAATAGATTTTTCCTTCGTCAAAATCCCTTTTTAAGGTGTTTCGAACGTAATTAAAAACGATATCTAGTGCAAAACCTTAGCTTTTCAGTTAGTGGACCCAGAGTAACTCAAAAACTATGGATTTCAGCCAGAAATCATTGTAAAAAATGTTCAAAACACCTATAATTCCATCGTATTCACATTTTTTAAAACCGTAAAAGATATTGTTTAAATAGAAAAATTTACCAAACATTTTACCTAATGGTATCAGAAACTTGGTACATGTACTGTTTATATGGTTTCTTATCTGAAATAGGATGATAATATTAGGGACACTAGCCCTCTATGGGTTACCACCTCGGAGTGACTAGTGTGGCAAATTATAGACAGTACTTAAGGTTCTTTGCAGTAATCTTTCACCCCCAACTGCACTGCTTTCATTATGTATATGAAACTCCACTGATGTTCATAGGGCTTCTCTCTTGAAGCTTGGTCTAATACCAACGTTTACTTAAAATGTAAACAATTCTTGTTTTCTTTCCTTGTAATAGGCTTAGGCCTTTAGTGAAGTATTGAAACAATCTGGCGGTTAATGGTGATTACGTTGTCATGGGTATGCTTTAAATCTGTTGTCTCTTCAGTTCTCTTATCGCCCTTGTGTAGTATACAATGTTTGAACAGCTCCACATTGTGTTTTTGTGGTGATCTAGGTTATTAGCTTATAATAGGGGATGTCTTCTTCTAGATTTGATAGTAATGCCTGTAAGGGTTGTTCATGGGTGTTACTATTTGTGTGATTATGATCCTTATCTTCTTTTTATCTCCTGTTGAAGACAAGATTGTGATTTGGAAAATCTTTGTGAGGAATATGACTCATTTATTCTTTTTACAGATGTATGTTCAGCTGGTAGGTGACCATTTAAAGAGTTACAAACATAAAGCAAAAACTAAAGTTCAGTGCAGGGAAAAATCCAGAGTAGACAAAGCTAGATGATTACAGGGGGATTATAATAATACCACTCTAGCTATTAACAAGCTTTCTGGGGTTGATAGTATCATGTTCATAAGTTTTTTACCCTTATAGTATATTTGTGAAATCTAAGAACACCAATGAGACTTCAGGCAAAGGCATCAATTCAAGCCTATGTGCCATGTTTCAAACACTAGGCTAAAACTTTCAAGTTTTTCCATGCAGTTCTAGTGTACCATTGAGTAAGGGTTCTGATGACACACAGCACATTATGGAGATGATCGTCTCTCCACGAGCCTCGCATTCTTGAATTACTTCAGGTCCTCCTATTGCAAAACCCTTGCCTTTCTAAGATCAGGTCTACTCTTTACGACCAACAGATTCCAGGATAGAAGACTGAGCTGATAGCCTGAATTCAAATATCCTGCCCCTAGCTAAAGTGTAAGAGCTAATTAGAAATCTTTTTATACATAGACTAATAGAGTGGTATACTGAATCATAAGATTCCTATGGAACATGGAAGACAAACATTTAATATCCCTCATAAGTTTCAGCAGGAGCTGAATAGTTGCATCACGTTTTGGATTGCAGTGAGCTTTGATTTAACATAGCTTACTCAAAAAGCTCAATAACAATCTGCAATAATTTTAATTTGTAACTGTTAATGAGCTACTAACTTTAAAATACATGTCCATTATTTACGAACATGTAAAATGTGGATTGAACTTGGGTTGGAGTTTAAAGAAAACTTTTATGACAATGAATCACAACGGACAACATGAATAAAATATAAGCTTACTTGGTTCTAAGATAGGGATCTGCGCCATACTGTAGTAATACCCTTGCAGCATCTATACTTTTACTGTTCATAGCAATATAGTGTAGAGGTGTTTTGTGATTCTTTATGGCATTAACCTTTACACCTGAAATTTTAAGAAAATTAGGTTAATAAACTTTCTATATGTATTTCAGAATGAACAAACTGTTTTTTTTTAAATATCTGCTTAGACAATCTTATTACTGTACTTAATTATATGAACTTAGAGTATGATATGAGTACATGGTATTAAGACTGATATGTGTACATGGTATTAGCTAGCAGTGCAGTTGAAATTACAGTACCCTGTCAGTGGATAAGCAAGTTAGCATACAGTATTCTCCAAGCAGCATGAATCTAGGTGCAGCATAAAATGGCATAATAACATAGATTTTATGAAAACTTAAATATTCTTTTAAAAGGAAACCTGTTGTTTTTATTATGACTAAAATGCAAACTACCAAACCATGACTATCCCTCGTAAAATTTGAAGTTATGAAAGTAACATATACGGTGTACAGTCAAACTTTCTTAACAGCGGTCATAACGTTCCGAGATGCACTGTGGTTACTGAATTCTGAAGATAAAAGATGATAAAAACTCTAATAATGTTTTTTTTTTACTTCCAAATATTATACATTTGTATAAAAGGGATTTTGACGAAGGAAAAATCTATTTCTGGGCTCAACCTGTGTCGCTCCGTGAAATGCTCCTTAAAGCACCATTTTAAAGGTATAAATACTGCTAAATTTTAAGGTAGCTTTCTGAGGGATATTTTGCTACAGTGATACTCCCAGAGAATTAACCATAAGTCTCCAGAATTCTAACTCCTGGCGCGAGTATCCTTAATATATCTTTAAGGATAATGCATAATATCAGGGGGCGTATTTTTTGATAAGACACATAGCAATCTTACCCCGAATAGATTTTACTCTTCGAGGGGGAAGAGTGGCGAACGAAGGGGAGCCGTTATCAAGGTACCCGGTGGACCCTCTCCCTGTACTACTACGGCCCATTATTCCTTGTTGCATTTAAGCAGGAATAGCCGCAGATATAGTTTCGGGTGGGGTCTCTCCTGTTTTTTTACTTTTTGAAAGAAGGGTGGGTCCATCAGGACGACATGGCTATCTCACCCAAAAATAGATTTTTCGCTTTGCTCAAAATCCGTTTTTTGGGCTCAGCCATGTCGTCCTGATGGAAGCTTACCAGAGAATTAACTTGAAAGTACTATATCTATAGATTTGTATAAGTGCCTTTACTTTGAATGAGTTCCTTATATGGTCTCCTACAGTCCATTTCTTTTAGCGAGTCATATTTGCACCGACTCACAGCGGTGCCCTTTTAGCTCGGAAAAGTTTCCTGATCGCGGATTGGTTGGACAAGATAATTCTAACCAATCAGCGATCAGGAAACTTTTCCGAGCTAAAAGGGCACCGTAGCGAGTCGGTGCAAATATGACTCGCTAAAAGAAATGGACTATAGACCTTTATATGTATGACCTTACCGTTATTTGTCATATCCACTAAGTTTGGAACTAACTTAGGGCTTCCTGCCCCCTGCAGGGAAACTGTCGACTTCGACTATAAGGATTCAAAGTTTGCAGTTTGTGTATGAACAAGAGGGAAACTTCTTGGAGATTATCTGGTTGTTCTTTGGCAATTCTTCTAACAAGATTTCTATTTAAAGGAAAATAGAAAGGCTCTGGACATATTTATTTGTAAATCTGAGGATAAGGAAGATGCAGATACATTCTTTTTGTTTTTTATTTTCATAGCCAAAAACAAATATGTTAATGTATCATGAGAAGGAATCTAGCCTGCATATATGAACATCCTGGTATATATATAATTTTAACCTGTAAGGGAAGAATATACGTATATTAATTCATTTGTTAAATGCCACTAAATAATGTGAAATTAATTTGTTTGGTTTCACTTAGATGTTGGATATGCTTCAACACTGTTTACAAATGTTCACACGGCACTGGTGTTATTGGTTAGATTCTGCACCTATATAGAACAGTCCATAAATCACCATAGTGATTTTACTAAAAGGTATTACTGTACACTCGAAGGTGCTAACACCTGTTCACCCGATACACTGTCAAGTCCCAAAACGGTCCACTGTTCATCGCAGCACTAGACGACAGGTTTTATGACACTACCTGCTGCCACCACAAAGTGTTTTATCTTGTGCACTTGCTTCGCATAATGTTTATAGAAGACTCTGAATGATTTCCAACCCGTATATGAGCAGAGCCTATCAAAGTCCATGTGTTGAAAGAAGTTCAATGAAGAAGCAACTTTTCTTGGATCGTGACCTGCGAGTGTACTGTCAGGATCCGCTCTGTGAATAAAGTAGGTGAGTTTCGCCCTCAGTTGTTTTAGGGATAGGTTTGATCCTGAGGTTTCGCCTCAGAAAAGCTGTCCCTCCTTGAATCTGAAGTTCTTCGAAGATAGACCTCAAGACACTCTACTGGACATGGAGAGACATCTTCCCTCAGAGGGCAGATTCTCCAAGGACCTCACCTTTTGTTGGGCAGCTCGTCTTTGGCAAGAAAGGTAGGATCAGGGAAAAGGTTCAGTTCTCCCTCTTCTGTGAACTGAATATGGCCTTCATTTCTGGATAAGATCACTATTTCACTAATTCTAGCCCCTGAGGCTATAGCAAACAGAAATATCACTTTCTGTGTTAGATCCCTTAGGGTGCAATCCTCGTTGTTCATGTTCGACGCGTAGTGCAAGACTTTGTCCAATGACCATGATATGGGCTTTGGAGGGGTTGCTGGTTTGAGGCTAGCGCATGCTTTCGGTATCTTATTGAAGATTTCACTTGAAAGGTCCACCTGAAAGGCGTAAAGAAGAGGTCTAGTCAAAGCTGACTTACACGCAGTTATTGTGGTGGAAGCCAGGCGTTGTTCATGTAGGTGGATGAAAAAGGAGACAGAATTCTATTGATATTTCTGTAAGTTTCTTTGTTTCTACAAAGGAAACCCATCTCCTAGTTGAACTTGACTTGTATTCTTCTATAAAGTCGATGTTGTCTATTGAGATCCTAAACCTTTTCTTGGCTGCTAAGGCGAGAAAATCATGAGATGTAGGTTGTTGGTTCTTGAGTATGAAGCGTAGACAGTCGACTTCTGAACCAGTTGGGATAGAACTGGGTTCGGTAGAGGGAACAGCCTCAGTTTCAATTCTAGAACTAGAGGGAACCAATTGCTTCTGGGCCATTTGGGGGCCACTACTGCTGCTGTTGCTCTGAAGGATCTTAGCTTGTTGAGGACCTTCAGCAAGAGATTGGTTGGTGGGAACAGATAGATTTGATTCTATCTGTTCAAATCGAGAGACATGGCATCTGTTGCTTCTGCTTGAGGGTCCTCATAAGGGGCTACATATCGAGGTAGTTTCTTGTTGTCGCTCGTTGCGAAGAGGTCGATCTGCAGTTCTGGGACTTTTTCCAAGATGAAGGAGAATGAGTCTGCGTCTAGGGACCATTCTGTCTCTACTGGCTTTCGCCTGAATAGAGCATCTGCCGTCACACTGCGGAACCCTTGCAGGTGAACTGCTGATAAGTGCCATCTCCTCTTCCTTGCCAGGCGGAAGATGGCTAGCATCACGTGATTGATGTGAGGTGATCTCGAGCCTTGTCGGTTTAGACATTCTACTATCACCTCGTTGTCCAAGACCAGTCTGATGTGGACTGATCTGCGAGGGGATAGCTTCTTCAACGTCAGGAAGACTGCCATAGCTTCCAAGATGTTGATGTGAAAGGTTTTGAACTGGTGCGACCAACTCCCCTGCACTTTCCTTTGTTGGGAATGGCCTTCCCATCCTTCCAGGGAGGCATCTGTGTGTATTACCACTGATGGTTGAGGTGGTTGTGATGGAATTGTTCGTGTCAGGCTCTTGACTGTTGACCACGGCCTTAGAAGCGTGCGCAATAGGGTCAGTGTCAACCTTTGTTGATCTCTTCGAGCGTTTGATGCGTATCTTCTCCAGACTCCTGATGCATCCTTTAATTGTGCTTTTAGCACTGGGTCTGTTACTGCTGCGAACTGGAGAGAACCCAGTACTCTTTCCTGTTGGCATCTTGAAATCTTCTTGAGTTTCAGTAGTCTCTTGACAGATCCCGCTATCTTTCTCCTCTTCTTCGGTGGAATGGAGAGACGGTGTGACTGGAAGTTCCAATGGATTCCTAGCCATTGAAACTCTTGAGCTGGAGAAAGGCGAGACTTCTTGCGGTTGATCTTGAAGCCTAGGTGTTCCAGGAACTGGATCACCTTTGTGGCTGCTTGTAGACAGGTTGTCTTGGATGCTGCCCACACCAGCCAATCGTCCAGGTATGCCACTTCCTGAATTCATTCTAAGCGTAGCTGTTGGACGATTGTATCCGCGAGTTTCATGAATATCCTTGGGGCTATGTTTAGCCCAAAGGGCATGGCTGTGAAGGCATACTTCACCTTCTGTAGCCTGAATCCTAGGTAAGAGGAGAGGGGGCGGCTGACTGGTAGGTGCCAGTAAGTATCTCCCAGGTCTATTGAGACTGTGTACACCCCTTTTGGTAGAAGGGTCCTTATGTGTTGTAAGGTAAGCATCCGGAACTTGTTGTTCTCGATGAACCTGTTGAGTGGAGACAAGTCTAGAATGACTCTGAGTTTGTCCAAGTCCTTCTTGGGAACACATAACAGCCTTCCCTGGAATTTGATGGACTTCATTTTCCTTATTACCTTTCTGTTCAAGAGTTCTGAGGTACATTCTTCCAATAAGGGGATGGAGTGTTGGAAGAATTGCGAAAAAGGGGGTGGAATTTTGTTCCATTTTCAACCGAGTCCATTCTTGATTAGGCTGTGGGCCCAGGCAAAAGTGGAAGAATCTCCCTCCTACTTAGAGCCTCTCACTGCTGAGATGTTCCTGAGGATCTGTTTCCGTGACTGCGTCCTCCTCTACCCCTTGAGGGGTTTCTTGAGGACCCTCTTTTTGAGCCTCTACCTTTGTGCGGGCAAAAGGTAGTTGTGTGCCTCTCAAAGCCTGGATTAAATGCAGGTGATTGAGATACTAGCTGTTGGGGTACCATCTGAAAGGTGGTATGCGGCTGAGCTACCATTTGGGGCACTGTGGCCATGGTCACGGTTGGAAGTTGTGCAGGTCTGCGTGGTTTATTTGTCTTCCTGTTTTTAGGTTGGGGACCAGCATCTGAGGATGATTTCCTCTTGGAAGACATGCCCCACTTATGGAGAAGGTTCCTATTCTCCGTGGCGGCTTTGGCGATGACCTCCTGAACCACATCTTGTGGAAAGAGGTCCTTGCCCCAGATACATGAAGTAATCAGCTTCCTGGGTTCGTGTTTGACCGTTGCTGCGGCAAACACATGCTCTCTACAGGCCCTCCTGGACCTAACAAAGGCATGCAAATCCTTCACAAGGGTACCCATGTGAGTCTTGGCTAAGACCATGTACATGTCTGGGGCATTGGAAAGGCCTGCACAAGTTTCCATGCAGTTCTGAAGAGACAAAGAAGAGGCTTGTCTCTCTTTTGTCTCCTGTTCCCTTCTCAAAAGATGCCCCGGCAGTTTTGGAAGGTTCTCATTGAACTGCTGACCTGCTATCTCCGGATCCAGTTTAGAGACGGAGAAGGTCAGATGAACCTCTTTCCACTTCTCCTCGCAGGTAGGCATAGCTAGAAATAATGGTCTGCATTCTTCTAGCACTGGGCATGGTTTGCCCACATCAACTGCTTTTATGACAAAGTCAAGAGCTTTCACCGAGAAGGGGAAGGCTCTGGAGGAAGGAGCAATGAAGGTAGGATGCCTCTTGCTCAATGCTGAGACTTTGGAGTTGGTGTATCCAGCTCCCTTTAGGGTCTTGGACAGGAGAGCCTGTGCCTTGTCATGCTCAAAGACGATGACTTCCTTCGGTTCCGTCTCCTCACGGGATGATGGTTCACCCCGCAGTCTCACGTAACAGTCTGGGTATGCCGAAAGGCTAGGCCAGAATTGAAGATCTTCAAGAGGTTTGGCCCCCAACTTCTTGGAGATATAGAGCTTCCCATCCATCATGGGCATATGCTCCATGAACCTCCAGGGGTTTGTTTCGGAGCATTGAGGTAAATCAGAGACCTTAACCCTTTTACCCCCGGGGTATTTGGAAATTTCCAACCCTTAACCCCCAAGGGGTTATTTTTTCCCCAGCTCATTTTGCATTATATTTTTTTGAAATTGCTCTAACAGCCTTAATTTTTGTCATAGAGAGGTCATGTTGGTCTCATTCTCTTGGAAAATGCCTGAATTTTCTCAAAAAATTATCAAAAAATATGAAAAAAAAATTTTTATAGCATTTTTTTGCAAGGACGTACCGGTACGTCCATGGGGGTAAAGGGATGGCTTTTGTGAAACGTACCTGTACGTCCTTTGGGGGTAAAAGGGTTAAGAGGCTTAGGAAAGCCTCAGAAAACGCCAGGGCGTTTCACTTCTCTTACCTCTTTCTTCGTCTCTTTGAGATCTTACTTAATCTCCTGCTGTTCCTTGCGGAACACTGCCATCATCTGCTGAATCGACTAGGAGCGCTTTGCTCCTGGCAATCAGTGGATCCGGATGGGGAGTTGGGGCTGAAGAGGTTGACAGCACAGGTTGATATGCCGTTACGGAAAACTGAGGGTCCTCAGTTACCGTCGACACGGATCCTTCTTCCTCCGTAGGTGGTTGAACCACATCTTCTTCCGGGTCTTTTTGTAGAAGGTCCTTTTCGGTGTCGGCAGACACCTCTGACATCTGTTCCTGGTGGATGTCCATGCCTTCAAGTGCCTTATTAATATCTGCATCCATTGTCAGTTGGATGAAGGGTGGTTGGACCTGTACCTGGGGCACAACCGCGTTGGATTGGGCCTTAAGGAACAGAAGGCACCTCATAGCTTCATTAGGTAGGTAAGGTCCCGGAGAGTTCTTCTGGAACCCTCTTACCTACCTCCGAAGAGTTTCTCTTGTTGTATCCCTTGACTCTGTAGTGTCAGGAATATCTTCTCCAAATCCCTCGGTCATCAGAGCCGAGCAGATGGCGCAAACCTTCGGGTCCCAATACTTCAGGGATTCAGATACGATGGACCAGAGGGCATGAGACCTGCACATCGTCCACAAAAGTCCTTACTCTTATGGTTGCAGAACACGACTGTACACTTCACCGTTGGCTCCTCCTGTAAGGAAAGAAAAGGTGAAATGAGTATTGGGTTATTTATATCATTGATATAAATGCATATATTTGAAAATAGTATTGCTTACTATTATATTTAATAGCTTAGGATAGTAAGCTAGAAAGGAAATAGGAAAGACACATATCTGTGTTTCCTCTCCAGGCAATTG
The DNA here is from genome assembly GCF_036898095.1 of Palaemon carinicauda. Taxonomy (NCBI): domain Eukaryota; kingdom Metazoa; phylum Arthropoda; class Malacostraca; order Decapoda; family Palaemonidae; genus Palaemon; species Palaemon carinicauda. The sequence goes on from NC_090757.1 coordinate 2,859,862, forward strand.
CTGTGACCTCCGTCAATATTAATATTCTAATTTCCCTATGAAGGAAAATACAGAGTGGAATAACTCCCATACGTAGAGCTGGAGTCAGTGAATATTTACACTAACTCCTCCACTTGTAGAATATTAATACTGAATCGGTGATTTATAAGAGTCCCGATGATCCAAGGATTTATCAGGATGTTGAAGGAATACTTCACAACATTTTATTCAGTCCCAACAATTGACTGTGAAAGGATACACAGAGTGTGTTAGAATTACTTGTACTACTGTATCATTGTATACTGTAGTTTTCTAACTGCTGTATTATTATACTGCAGAAGTACTGGCTACTGTATTGTCATATATTGTAGTTTTACCGGTATACTACTGGGGTTAGGCTAGTTCCTGGCGGCACTAACTGATAGGGAGAGAGAAATAATGGAAAGGAGGATTCCGTATTATTATAGTTTAGTACAATAATTGGAAGTGTAAGGGGGCTACTGCCTCCTACAGCCTCCTTCCCAGAATGAGAGTTCTAATGGAAGGGGAGGAATGCATTTGATTCTAGCTTCCATACAGCCACAAATTCTGCTGCAGGCTGTACTGCCGGTTGCGAAGTTTTGTGGATTGCAGTCCAAGAGAGGACTGAAGAATTCTCAACAGTATAATCGGTTTCCCACCGGCAGCCGTCAGAGCCGGCTCAGCCTTTCTCCCGGGGCATTCGCTTCCGTTAGGGAAGGACATAAGGGGGAACTGGTCGAGGCGGTAAGCTAACCGCCACTTGTAGGAGCCCGGCCGGCAACTCAGTCAGCCTGGCAAGCGGGGATGATTGTAGAATACCGGCCAAAGGAAATTTGTGATGGCTAGGCCGACACTAAAGGACAGAAGGGGGAGGGAAAAGGGTCTTTTAGTTTACAGGGGAGAAAGGCGACAGCAAGTATGCCGTCCACTTTCGGCTGTAAACCAAGGAAGCATGGCTACCTGAGTCGACGCTGTCGTGGGCGGCAGGGGAGTAAGAATTCCCCTGCCGGCGACATTGTCGGTTATAAGACATGTCTTATAGTCTACAAGGGAGAAAGGCGGCGTCAATTATGCCGCCTACTTTCGGTTATAAACTAGGGAAGCATAGCTTCCTTTGCCGACAACGTCATGGCCGGCAGAGGAAACACGATTCCCCTGTTGTTGACATTATCGGCTGCAAGACAATACACCCTGAGTTACTGTCATATTTCAAAGCTGGGATACTCGGCGGCAAAGAAGATCGACGGTAAAACACTATCCAAGTCAAGCCGGAGTTAACTACACGTTGGCGATGACGGAAGATAAGGTTGCCGTTTGGGATGGCGGCACTCAGGGGGGAAGAAGGGTTTATCCTCTTTTTTCTAAAAGAGAAGCGTATCGAATTATACCAATAATTCTAGGGGATATATGTATATCCCCAACCGAATTAATAGAAACGATACTAGAGGATAAACAATGGGATTAACATTACTAACGTATACCAAACGGGTTAGGCTAGCCTAACTCGAGTGGGGACCGCAGCTACAAGTGATACCACTGGGGTCCTATCGTATACGAAAGAAACGTTATATTTTGGAAGAGGAAATATTAATATGTATATGCGATCTTCACTAGTATTATTTTGCCTAACCAGCTACAAACTTTCTTTATAGCTAAATACCGGGAACATTGCACTACTAACTAAATAATTGCATTTATGACGTGTGACAGCGGTCTCAAAATGGCCGCCTCCGGAGATGGCAGTGCTCCACTTGACACACCTAAATTATGTTGTACACCTAAATTATGTTGATTTAACTGCGAGAAGGGAGCTGTAAATTATACACAGGAAAGATTAAATACTCAACTTTCCAGAGGCTGAAGATGCTAGAGATTGCATGATGATATTCCTGAAAACTGTAACAACACCGAGAGAAACGTGGGAGAGCACCTAGCTTAAATGCTACGATCAAAGGAATAATGGGCCGTAGTAATACAGGGAGGGGGTCCACCGGGTACCTTGATAATGGCTCCCCTTCGTTCGCCACTCTTCCCCCTCAAAGAGAAAAATCTATTCGGGGTAAGATTGCTATGTGTCGCACAAAAAAATATGTCGCCAGATATTATGCGATATCCTTAAAGATATATTAAGAATACTCGTGCCAGGAGTTGGAATTCTGGAGACCTATGGTTAATTCTCTGGGAGTATCACTGTAGCAAAACATCCCTCTGAAAGCTACCTTAAGGAACCTTTTATCAGGACGACATGGCTGAGCCCAAAAAATGAATTATGTTATTTTCATTAGTAAAATAAATTTTTTAATATACTTACCCGGTGATCATATAGCTGTCAGCTCTGCTGCCCGACAGAAAAACCTAAGGACAAAATACGCCAGCGATCGCTATACAGGTGGGGGTGTACATCAACAGCGCCATCTGTCGAGCAGGTACTCAAATACTCCATGTCAACACAGAACCAATTTTCTCCTCTGCCCACTGGGTCTCTATTGGGGAGGAAGGGAGGGTCCTTTAATTTATGATCACCGGGTAAGTATATTCAAAAATTTATTTTACTAATGAAAATAACATTTTTCAATATTAAACTTAGCCGGTGATCATATAGCTGATTCACACCCAGGGGGGTGGGTAGAGACCAGCATTACATGTTGACATTATTATGAGCTAAGTATTTTGTATTTCATTTTAGCAGTTATTCAAAATAACAAACATAAAATAAATAAGTACCTGGTAAGGAAGTCGACTTGAACAATTACTCTGCCTTTTTAAGTACGTCTTCCTTACTGAGCCTCGCGATCCTCATAGGATGCTGAGCGACTCCTAGGAGCTGAAGTATGAAGGGTTGCAACCCATACTAAAGGACCTCATCAAAACCTCTAATCTAGGCGCTTCTCAAGAAATGACTTTGACCACCCGCCAAATCAAGTAGGATGCGAAAGGCTTCTTAGCCTTCCGGACAACCCAAAAACAATAATAAAACATTTCAAGAGAAAGATTAAAAAAGGTTATGGAATTAGGGAATTGTAGTGGTTGAGCCCTCACCCACTACTGCACTCGTTGCTACGAATGGTCCCAGAGTGTAGCAGTTCTCGTAAAGAGACTGGACATTCTTAAGATAAAAAGACGCGAACACTGATTTGCTTTTCCAATAGGTTGCGTCGAATATACTTTGCAGAGATCTAATTTGTTTAAAGGCCACGGAAGTTGCGACAGCTCTAACTTCGTGTGTCCTTACCTTCAGCAAAGCTTGGTCTTCCTCATTCAGATGGGAATGAGCTTCTCGTATTAACAGTCTGATAAAATAGGATAAAGCATTCTTTGACATAGGCAAAGATGGATTCTTAACTGAACACCATAAAGCTTCAGACGGGCCTCGTAAAGGTTTTAAACAGAACTTAAGAGCTCTTACAGGACATAAGACTCTTTCTAGTTCATTTCCAACCATACGATAAGTTTGGAATATCGAACGATATTGGTCAAGGCCGAGAAGGCAGCTCGTGTTTGGCTAGAAAACCAAGTTGTAGAACATGTAGCCTTTTCGGATGAGAATCCGATGTTCTTGCTGAAGGTATGAATCTCACTGACTCTTTTAGCTGTGGCTAAGCATATCAGGAAAAGAGTCTTAAAGGTGAGATCTTTCAGGGAGGCTGATTGTAGCGGTTCGAACCTGTCTGACATAAGGAATCTTAGTACCAAGTCTAAATTCCAACCAGGTGTAACCAAACGACGCTCCTTCGTGGTCTCAAAAGACTTAAGGAGGTCCTGTAGATCTTTATTGTTGGAAAGATCTAAGCCTCTGTGACGGAAGACTGATGCCAACATGCTTCTGTAACCCTTGATATTGGGAGCTGAAAGAGATCTTTCTTTCCTCAGATATAAGAGAAAGTCAGCTATTTGAGTTACAGAGGTACTGGTCGAGGATACGGATACTGACTTGCACCAGTTTCGGAAGATTTCCCACTTCGATTGGTAGACTCTAAGGGTGGATGTTCTCCTTGCTCTAGCAATCGCTCTGGTTGCCTCCTTTGAAAAGCCTCTAGCTCTCGAGAGTCTTTCGATAGTCTGAAGGCAGTCAGACGAAGAGCGTGGAGGCCTTGGTGTACCTTCTTTACGCGTGGCTGACGTAGAAGGTCCACCCTTAGGGGAAGCGTTCTGGGAACGTCTACTAGCCATCGAAGTACCTCGGTGAGCCATTCTCTCGCGGGCCAGAGGGAAGCAACTAGCGTCAACCTTGTCCCTTCGTGAGAGGCGAACTTCTGCAGTACCTTGTTGACAATCTTGAACGGAGGGAATGCATATAGATCTAGATGTGACCAATCTAGTAGAAAGGCATCTATATGAACTGCTGCTGGGTCCGGGATTGGTGAGCAAAATATTGGGAGCCTCTTGGTCATCGAGGTTGCGAAGAGATCTATGGTTGGCTGGCCCCAGGTGGCCCAAAGTCTCTTGCAAACATCCTTGTGGAGGGTCCATTCTGTTGGAATTATTTGTCCCTTCCGACTGAGACAATCTGCCATGACATTCAAGTTGCCTTGGATGAACCTCGTTACTAGTGAAATGTCTAGACCTTTTGACCAGGTGAGGAGGTCCCTTGCGATCTCGTACCATGTCAGAGAGTAGGTCCCTCCTTGCTTGGAGAAGTACGCCAAAGCCGTGGTGTTGTCCGAGTTCACCTCCACCACTTTGCCTTGAAGGAGAGACCTGAAGCTTTTCCAGGTCAGACGTACTGCCAGTAGCTTCTTGCAGTGAAATGCATTGTCCTTTGACTCGAGTTCCATAATCCCGAGTATTCCCTACCGTCTAATGTCGCACCCCAGCCTACGTCCGATGCGTCCGAGAAGAGAACGTGGTTGGGAGTCTGAACAGTCAGGGGAAGACCCTCTCTAAGGTTGATATAGTCCTTTCACCAAGTCAGACCAGACTTTATCTTTCCGGAAACCGGGATCGAGACCGCTTCTAGCGTCTTGTCCTTTTTCCAGTGAAAAGCTAGATGGTATAGAAGAGAACGGAGGTGTAGTCTTCCTAGTGACACAAATTGATCCACGGATGACAGGGTCCCTACCAGACTCATCCACAGCCTGACTGGGCAGCGTTCCTTCTTCAGCATCTTCTGGATGGATAGCAGGGCTGGGGGTTGATCGTCTTGTTCAGCAACGTCCTCATCAGAGGGTTCCTCATCCGAAACTGATGAGGAAACGGCAACGGAGTGGGCAACGTCTGACTCGCTGAATCCGGTCGCACTGGTGGATGCGTGACGGAGCCGGACGCAATATCATGGCACTGCTGCACAGTCTGTGAACTGTCAACAACCATGGGTGCGCGAGGAAGTACAGCGTCAACCCGAAACTGTCTAGACTGTCTGGGTTGTGCAGTCAACACCCTACCGGGTTGCTGAGGTTGACGCACTGCGTCACAACAAGTCACCTCTGCTGGTTGTTGAACGTCTTCCTAGTGACACTGAACGTCAACAACCACCTCCGAGCGTCGCTTAACGTCAACGTGCGACTGGCAACCCACACTGGGTCGCATCGGTGGAGGAACCACCTCAACTGGCAGACGCGAGTAGGATACCTCAGCGTCAACAGGGCGCACAACCCACCGGTTGGAAGGTTGTTGGCCAGAAGGTTCTTCTCCGTATTAAAGTCCTCTATCAAGGACACAAGCTTGGACTGCATGTCTTGCAGCAAAGCCTATTTAGGGTCTACGGGAGCAGGTGTGGCAACAGACGGGGTTAGCGACTGAGGCGGAACCATTTACCATCCCTGGAAGCCTTGTTATGTGTGACATAATAGTACAGCAAAACTTCAAAGGCTCGCAAAAGTTGAGAAGTTGACCTGTAAACAACTTGGAGCGTCTCCTGGCTAGGCGCCAGGGCGAGTCTACCAGAATTGAGAAGTCTATCTGGGCAGAGGCATGAACTCCCAAGCCGAGAACTTCTCTCGTGTCCTATCAGACTCTCGCTCTATAAGCCAGTTTAAAAGAAGGGAAATCAAAGGCTGTATCCCTAAAACTCCTCCTGGTGCAAAGCACTAGCTTAACAACAACGGCTTCGAAGTAGCTAGGCCTAGTGTAAGTTCTGACGTTAGGCGAACGAGGAGCAGCAGTTACAAGATCCGGACGAAGATCCTTAAAAAATCATCATGATTTAATTAAAGTCCATAGGAGGCTAAGCAGCTTAAGGCTCCTCTCCAAATGACAGAGTCCTCAAAGGAATATCAGTAGGAGGGAGAACAGCACTTTCTCATCTACAGGAACCTTGTCCGAGAAAAGCTAGGTTATCTCAGTGAGGGTCTCACTGGTGCATTAGCAGCAGACCAGAAGGCAACGTTATGTAACTGCTTGACAGTCTGTGAACTGTCAAAAACTGAACTGTCAACCACAACAGGTGCGTGAGGACATACAGCACTGGTGCATTAGTAGCAGACCAGAAGGCAACGTCATGTAACTGCTTGATAGACTGTGAACTGTCAACGACTGAACTGTCAACCACAACGGGAGCGTGAGGACATACAGTGTTCACTCGAGACTACTTTGACTGTCTATACTGAGCAGTCAAAACAACTCCAGAATGCGGAGGTTGACGCACCGCGTCAAAACACGGCAGCTTAACTCCACCCTCCTGTTGTTGTGGTAGCACACGAACATCAACGGAGGGTTCCGTGCGTCTGTGAACGTCAGCATGCGTCTGGCAGGGTCGACTGCGCATGGGTGGAGGAGCTCTCACAGCTGGAGTGTGGGAGCAGGCAGCCTCAGCGTCTGCTGGGCGCACAACCGTGGTAGGTTGTAGGCTAACGGGTGCAGCGTCAACCTTCTCCGCACGATACTCCTGCATAACAGCAGCTAACTGAGTCTGCATAGACTGCAGCAAAGACAACTCAGGGTCTATAACAGCTGGTGCGGCAACAGACGGAGTTACTGCCTGTTGCGGTACCGCTTTGCCTCTCTAAGGAGGTGAGCAGTCGTCGGAAGACTGCAGCGAGTCCGAACTGACCCAGTGGCTACAACTGGGCCGTTGGACTTGCGCGGAAGGGACCGACTTGCACTTAATAAGCTGCGAGACCTTGGTCCATGGTTTCTTACGAGAAACCTCTTCCGCAGACGAGAAGTAAATGGGCTCTCTCGTCTTTGTGTGGGTGGGGCGATCTTGGGTAGATACGCCCGAAACCACGGAGGGAAACGTCTGTTCGTTGATCAAGGCCTGACGAACCCATAAGTCGTTCGACATTACTTCTCCCCTGGGCTTGGGAGCTTGCAAGAGGTCCCGGACTAAGTGAACGACAGGCACGAACAGACGAACCCTCGGACGCAACACTGTAACACTTTGCGCATATCACTTTATCACTTCGATTTTCTGTTTTGCACTTATTTCACTGAAATCGAAACTTTTACTGATTTCTACCTGAAACACGCAATTCTACCCTTCATTAAAAGGTAGTAATTGCGAAAACAGTCGTATAATGCAGCTCATTAATACTAGCAAAAACAGAAAACATATAAGGATAAAGAATTCAGTGGCTGGGAAAGAGACTAAACACTAGTTCAATTAAACTACGTTTACAATCTCTCACCGCACATAGCCTGGGGACAAGAATAAAACCCTAGAAACGTTTTACCTTCTTCCCCGTACAGCGACTAGGGAGGAGAGTGACACGAGAACAACGTTACCCGCTTGAACGGAACGTTTTATTTTTCCTCTCTCTCCCTCCGTCTCTATCTATCTCTCTCTTTCTCTCTTGATTTCGCACCTGAGAGAAGAGCCCAATTATATATCGTCAAAAAAACATGTTATATGGCTAAAGGAAAAAACTGAAAGGTTTTCCAAATAAAAAGTTCCTTTAATTTAGAATTTAAACTATTTAAGTTAAGAAAGAATGAACGAAACGTCAGAATCGATTTACTCTTACTGCAAAGTGAAACCGTGATACAATCTCTCTCTATCGTAACGATAGAGCGCATGTTGAACATCCTGAACGTCAACAACTGCGTAGTCTAAAAAAAAAAAAAAAAAACTAAACGTTAGTTCATCTTTGAAAACAGTACGAAGACTATCAAAGAAATTCTTTCATAAAACATTAAATTTAAAAAGTTATAAATTCTTTAAAGGCTAAATACGATATAACGGGCTCAACGTTGATTAACTTCGGTTCCAAGTTAAGACCGCCTACTATCAGGAAAGGTCGCAAATAAACAAAACATAAAAATTTCTTTTTATATGTTTATAATAAATGGAAAGTTAATCGAAGAGGCCTAATAAAGGCGGAGAGATATAAAATATATAGATCTATAACGTGTTAAGCAAAATTACTAAAAACCTAAACACACTTCCGTCTAAGGGAAGGGTCGGCCATTTAAAAGTGAAAGAGAGTCCATACTCTCTTAGTCACCATAATTAAATCTATCCAAAACGAGTTCAAGTTTTGAGATGAAGATAAAACCCCTGCATAGCGAAAGCTCAAAACTAGAATAGTGTACTTCACCAAATAGTTGTGAAAACAAATCCAGTTAGTAACAGCGTATTTTAGTAGGTCTTGCCAGTGGCACGACAGAGAGAAAATTGGTTTTGTGTTGACATGGAGTACTTGAGTACCTGCTCGACAGATGGCGCTGTTGATGTACACCCCCACCTGTATAGCGATCGCTGGCGTATTTTGTCCTTAGGTTTTTCTGTCGGGCAGCAGAGCTGACAGCTATATGATCACCGGCTAAGTTTAATATTGAAAAATATGAATTAATCTTTCATCTGCCTGGCAACACTGAGACTTATATAGACGAGCCACCACAGTATTTGATTATGTAATATTTGATAATATAAAATAAATGACAAAAGTTGTGTGACAAAAATATAAAAATATTCTGATATTGTCTTTTTATCATTCTTATTGCAATATAAGTAAAATTAATTAGAATTCAGTTGTTCCTCTTTTATTATAAGCTTAAATAATTCTCAATTCATTTAGATAAAGAAGAGTATATTATTAAAGAATTTATATAAAATGTCTGCTAAAGTGATATATTATTTGTTTACAATAAAATTTACACTTTATAAATAAAACTCTTTAAAGTTACCATCACATGATGACATGAAATATGTTCAAAAGTACTTGACATTCATTTTTCCTTACCACAGACCGACAAAAGTAATGGAACTTTAATAATGAAATTTATTATTTTTACACTCACCTTAGGTACATACAGCTTTACCATCCAAAGTTTTGCATGAGTTGAGATCTATCCTTTAAAAATTTCCCAATTTCCCTCATTTCAAATTGCTTGCTCATCTAGTAGACTATAAGAACTGACAAGCTCTTCATCTGCTTGAAACTCTTTAAAAGCAGCGGGAAGGACTGGATCTTCTTTACCTCCGCCAACGAAGATTTTGAAGGTATGAGATAGTAATTTTATCCCTCTATACCTTGAACACTCTATTACATTTCCCTTTCCTTTGTATTTGGGGGTCAGAATTCTCATCTTCCAGGCAGCTGGCATCCTCCCACCTTTCAGAATAGCATTTAGCAGCTTATAAAGCACTGTTACTCCATCTTGACTCAAATACTTCCAAATCGCTGCTGGTAACTCATCTGGTCCTGTCACTTTTCCGTTCTTCATCCTTTTTAAGGTTTCCTTAACTTCCACTCTTGCTATCTCTTGAATTGGACTAGAGATGCTTTCCACTTCCCCTGTTGGTATTATTTCATTTTCTTCATTCACTAACCTTTCAAAATAGCTTCTCCATCTTTCCTTTATTCCACTGGCACCTCTCAAAACATTGCTATTTTCATCTTTAATTGTTCCAACTGCTTTTACATTTTACCTCTTTGATTTTACTCTGCTGAGATTTTGAATATTTTCTTCTCCCTTTCTCTTATTTCTAGTTCTTCATAAAGTTTATCACGCTGTTCTCCCTTTCTTTCACTCACTGCACGCTTTGCAATCCTTTACTCATCCTCACCTTCATTCTCCTCTGATGTTTTCCAGATCTTCGGTTTCTCATGATTTGGTGTAGAACCCTCTCAAGAAAACTGAAATTGCATCTCAGAAACATCTGTGGCTGTGGAAAATACAGTAGGTTTTTGGGTGATGCAAAGCTTACTTTCTTAGAAATACTAGTATCTACATTTATACCTCCGTTATACCGTCTATAAATATTACAGGCCAAGACTTCATTAGGATTCATTTGGCCTCCAGCCATATGACGCACCTATTTATTAGCCTGAGCAAATATTGCTAAATGATTATTTAAAACCTGTGAGTCTACCACTAAAGATGTAATACAGCAAAGCCACATAATTAAGGTTCAAATGTTAGCTTATTAGCACTGGCTCCAGCATGAGTAAGGATATATGAATCAAATATCTTAATCCATTTTTTTTTTTTACTCGGAATCAGGGAGTCTATGAGGCTGGATCCTGGAATGGCAAGAGTTTGACAATAGAAAGATCTGGAGCAGAGAGATATATCAAAGCTTGTGTGAAAGCACTCGACTCTAATGAGCAGTACGCCATTAGAACCATTACTACTGTGCATGGTACAATAGAAACACTTGGAAGAACATTAGAAGCTAGCCTAGGGTTTGTAGTAAGGCTGGTTAGGCTAACTGCACTGCCACTGTCCTAAGAAGCACAGAATTATCTTTCTCCAGCTGCAAGAACATTGACAAATTTTTTCACATTTAAAGAAAATTGTGAATTAAGAGTCTGGAGTTAGCCTGAATAACAATATTTCCCCATTGCCTAACTCCACTAAATAACCACAATGAGTTGAAAGAAAATACTGAAGGATGGTTCATGCTTTTTGCCAGACAATGCCATCTACACAGTAATACAGTAATGTACTAAGGGGGGGTATTCCTTAGGTAAACTCATTGGCAGCAGTCTGCACGGCAAAGGAAAATCTTCCAGCGCATGTTGGAGTGTGCCAATCATTAGGGAGCCACAGTAACAAGCTTTGAAAAACTCAGCAATGTAGATCTGAGCTTTCCAGGCTTCTGGCGCATACTCCCTTGGGACCGAGCAAGGGGCATATAATCAGAAGCTTCTGTGACTTGCAAACTCGAGGGGGAGAGGAAAGTGTTATATAGCTTCGTGGCATCATTTTGGGCATTGCTAGGGATAAGGCTGAAGAGTCCTTCGCCTTCCTTTACCTCCATAAAGCAAATGCTTGTCATAGAACAGGAAGACATAATCAACACTTGGAGCATGGGGATGATTAAACTACCATACCCCCTACAAGAAGTGCATAGGGTGTATGGAGCTATAGCTAGCTTAGCCATAAACTGGTTACAGCATCTACCCTATCCCCCGCCCCCCATCTACGAATATCCTGCATCGCCTCCATGATGAAAATGGAGCCAGCAGTCAACCATTAACTAAAAGAATAAAGGAAAAGAAGTAGCAGCCTTGGTTAGGATGCAAGAATAAGTCTGTACTAGTTGTGGCCAAAGGCATCATTGACATGTCTTTGACAGGAAGTGGAAGGGGCTACCAGCCTGTGCTCACCACTTGTTATTAACTACCTCGTTAACAAATTCAACAGCTGTTTCAACTCTGCTGAAGACGGGATGTATTTTAAAGGACAAAAGGTTTTTATATGTGAAGGAACAAATTACATTTATAGGACACAAGAAATACCTCGTATGAAAACTGTAACAGTAATAATAGTAATCACATACAAAAATGAAAATAAGATACTGTATGTCCTTTACATTTCAAGAAAAATTAATGTTAAGTAGGCTAGAGAAGGGTAACTTTCTGTCCACTCCCTTAATTTTTATCTGTTCTCAGGAATCTTGAGGCTTGAACTTGATATGAGTTGATGACACACTTCATTTAACCTATAGAACACTTTAACAAAAACCTTTTATTTCTTTACCCTTGTGGTGGCCGATGTGGTCACGTAGCTGACTGGTGAACATCAGATTGATGTTCAAGTCCCGCTGACTCTCGTTAGTTCCTTTGGTTACTGCAACCTCATCATCCTTGTCAGCTAAGGATGGGAGTTTGGGGGAGCTTATAGGTCTATCTGCTGAGTCATCAGCATCCATTGCCTGGCCCTCCTTGGTCCTAGCTTAGGTGGAGAGGGGGCTTGGGCGCTGATCATATGTATATATGGTCAGTGTCTAGGGCATTGTGCTGCTCGATGGGGCAATGCCACTGTCCCTTGCCCTTGCCATTCATGAGCGGCCTTTAAACCTTTTAAGCCTTTAATAGAGGTTTCAGATTAAAATGCTGAATTAAATTTTTGATGATTTTGCAATAAGTACTTGAAGAAATTAATAAATCACCAAATGGCAACCATAAGCTATGAAAAAAATAACCATTGTAAAAGTAAATCTTGAAGGGAGAGCTTTTCAAGATTGAGCTCTAAAGTATTTCCTATTCTATTAGCAACTTTTCAAGCAATAACTTTGGTAAAAGAAGAGATTTGTTGATTGTATGAATGCAAGATTTTTTTTATACAAAATATAATACAGTATTAAGTTTTTGGACATACCAGACTTTAATAAACATTTGATGCAGGATAGAGATGGGCTTCCCATGGAGCAAGCAGCATGTAGTGGTGTGCCATAATGTGTATCATTTGGATCTAAATAAGCACCAGCTGCGATAAGAAGGGAAACTATTTCTGTATTTCCTAAAAAAGAAAGATAAATGTATCTTGGACAAGTATAGCGATTATGTGAACATGATTTGAAAAGAACTGTTAGAAAGAAATATTCGAAAAGCATTAATTTAAATTGAAAATTTTCAGGATAAAAGTTATTCGTAGGAATAGTAATTGTACGAAATGATAATTATTTGAAGTGCAATTTACTTTATTCAAACAAGTATAAAAATAATAAAAAAGTATGCAAAAGATAATTACTTGACATACAAATATCTACTGTATTTTAAAAATATTCGTTAGAAATGTAAAATGACAAATTCGGAGATAATTTGTATTTTTCCTAACCATACAAACCTTAGCTATTTACATTGGGTTTACCTTTCGGCGTAGCTGAAATGACGAGCCAATAGTTTTTAACGAGGGTTAACTACCCCCGCGCTAGTTAGCGGGGGTAGGGGAAGGGGTAGCTTACTACCCCTCCCCCCCCACACACCGATGATTTGCTTCACTTCACTTAGAGGTAGGACTTGACTTGGGGGTCAGGGCTGGCGGGCAAATATGTGTAAATAGCTAAGGTTTGTATGGTTAGGAAAAATACAAATTATCTCCGAATTTGTCATTTGTTCCATAACCGAAATAAAAACCACGCTATTTACATTGGGTGACTTACCCCTTAGGAAGGGTGGAAAGTCACCAGCCTTACTGACTTTGGCTTTGCCCGGGGGCTCCGCCTCCCAGTGAGTAGCACTTGAGAAAAGGAACCCCTGCACCTCACAAGTTCCTTGCTTCGCTAGGAACGAGTGGCCTACATAAGTTGTGTGTGGAGGAACGAGTGGCCTACATAAGTTGTGTGTGGAGGAAAGCGTGACTCGTCCTATGAAGTTGACCTTGAGACCTTTAGATAGGAATCTAGAATAGGACGTTCCCAATACCACCTCGTCAGGGTATGGGGGACGCGACAGTATTAAACCTAATACTAGGAGCACAAGGAAGCATGGGTTACCTGCAGAGGTCGAGGTTAGCTATGCGAAGACCAGGATGCTGCTTCCCCAAGAGAGGGGAGAATGAAGAAAGAAGTAAGGTCAGACATACTCTTTCGTTCACGCAGACTAAAACCGGGTAACAACGCCCTCAACCTACTGCTACTTGTCCATAAAGGAGCCTGAGGTTAGAGCAACTGTTGTGCAGCCACCACAGGGCCGATAGAAAACGTATCGAGGCTCCTGTGGGTCACGTCCTGCAGGTAGTGCTGTGAAGGTCGTTTGACGCTTCCAGACCCCAGCTTGAAGCACCTGCGTCACAGAGAAGTTTCTCTTGAATGCCAGGGACGTAGCAACGCCCCTGACGTCATGTGCCCTAGGGCGACGTGACGGAGGAGTGTCTGAATTCAAGGCGTGATAGATAACCCTTCGAATCCAAGCCGAGATGGTATTCTTGGTGACCATCCTCTTCGTCCTGCCTGTGCTCACGAACAATGCTCGCACTTGGGGATGAACTGCAGCTGTTCTCTTCAAGTAGTACCTCAGACACCTCACTGGACATAGTAGCAGCTGGTCTGGGTCGCTTGTTACAGAACGGAGACTCGCGATCCTGAGTCTTGGCAACAAACTCAGGGATGAACCTGAACATTACCTCCCCGCATCCCCTTGAATGGGCGATGTCGTACGAGAGACCATGAAGTTCACTAACTCGCTTGGCCGAAGCCAAAGCGAGCAGGAAAGCCGTCTTCCAAGACAGGTGGCGATCGGAGGCCTGGCGTAATGGTTCGAAGGGAGGTCTCTTAAGAGCCCTGAGAACCCGAACCACGTTCCAAGGAGGAGGTCTCACTTCCGACTGGGGGCAGGTAAGCTCATAGCTACGTATGAGTAGAGAGAGTTCCAGCGAGGAAGAAATGTCCACATCTTTCAGCCTGAAAGCCAAGCTTAAGGCTGAGCGATAGCCTTTCACTGCTGAGACAGAAAGGTGCATTTCCTCCCGCAGATACACGAGGAACTCCGCTATCGCTGGAATTGTGGCATCGAGTGGAGAGATACCCCTCCCACGACACCAACCACATAAGACTCTCCACTTTGCCTGATAGACTCCCTCAGAGGACTTTCGCAGGTGCCGAGACATTCTCTCCGCAACCTGTTGCGAAAAGCCTCTCTCCGTGAGGAGATGCTGGACAGTCTCCAGGCGTGAAGCCGAAGCGAGGCCACGGCCTTGTGAGGGATGTTGGAGTGTGGTTGTCTGAGTAGCTCGCGTCGTGGGGAAAGTTCTCTCGGGAGCTTCGTCAGGAGCTGCAGAAGGTCCGGGAACCATTCCGCTTGATGCCATAGCGGAGCTATCAGAGTCATCGAACAGTTGACCGAAAGTCTGGTCCTGTTGAGCACCCTTCTCATCAGACAGAATGGTGGGAAGGCGTACACGTCGATGTTGTCCCAACGTTGCTGGAAAGCATCTTGCCAGAGTGCCTTGGGGTCCGGGACTGGGGAGCAGTACAGAGGCAGCTTGAAATTCAACGCTGTCGCGAACAGATCCACGGTCGGGGAACCCCACAAAGTCAGGACTTTGTTGGCTATCTGAGGATCCAAAGACCACTCGGTACTCACTATCTGCGAAGCCCTGCTCAGACTGTTGGCGAGCACATTCCTCTTGCCAGGAATGAAGCGAGCTGATAGTGTTATCGAGTGGACTTCGGTCCACCTCAGAATCTCTACTGCAAGATGGGATAGCTGCTGCGAAAAAGTACCTCCCTGCTTGTTGATATAAGCCACTACCGTGGTGTTGTCGCTCATCACCACCACGGAGTGACCCGCCAGGCTCCGTTGGAACTGTTGAAGAGCCAGAAAGACGGCCTTCAACTCTAGCAGGTTGATGTGCAGGTACTTTTCTGATTCTGACCAAAGTCCTGAGGTCCTCTGGTTCAGAATGTGCGGCCCCCACCCTTCTTTTTTGATGCGTCCGAAAACAGTGTCAATTCCGGGGGGAGGACGAGAAGATCCACTCCCTTTCGCAGGTTCTCGTCGACCAGCGATCACCGCAGGTCCGTCCGTTCCAAAGATCCTATCGGGACCTGTACGTCCGGGGAATCGGATCTTTGATTCCACCGGGACTTGAGCCGCCACTGCAGGGATCTCATCCTGAGGCGGCCGTTTGGAACCAGACGAGCCAGGGAGGACAGGTGACCTATGAGACGCAGCCATGATTGGGCGGGAAGCTCTTCTCGCCTGAGGAAGGGTTCCGCCACCCTCCTCAGCCTTGCTATCCTGTTGTCTGATGGAAAGGCTTTGTGGAGATTGGTGTCTAATAACATGCCTAGATAAACCAGTCGTTGGGACGGCTGCAGAGAGGACTTCTCGAGGTTTACCACGATCCCCAGATCCTGGCAAAGACTCAGAAGCCTGTCTCGGTGTCGAAGAAGGGTCGACTCCGAGTCTGCTAGGATCAGCCAGTTGTCCAGATAACGAAGGAGACGGATGCCGTTCCTGTGCGCCCAAGATGAAATCAGGGTGAACACTCTGGTGAACACCTGAGGTGCTGTGGAGAGACCGAAACACAGCACCTTGAACTGGTAGGTTTTGTCGTCTAGGCTGAATCTCAAGTACTTCCTGGAAGACGGATGGATTGGGATCTGGAAGTACGCGTCCTTTAAATCCAGTGAGCACATGAAGTCTAGAGGTCTCACCGCAAGTCTGACCGTGTCCGCTGTCTCCATGCTGAACAGAGTCTGCTTGACAAACTCGTTCAGAGCCACCGCCTTGAGGGGGAACACGGTCTCGCCCCACACCGGTGCATTCCTCAGGAACTTTGCTTCCCGCTCGGGGAGTCTACGGGATAGCCTGTTAAGTACTGTCCCTCCTCCTCAGGACCCAGTTTGCCGTCAGAGACTGGAACGTGAGGAACTTCATTCCCTTCCCCCCGAACGGATCAGTTCCTGCAGTAGGGCCTGGTTCTCTGGTACCGAATGGTCGTGTGCTAGTTGGAACCCTGCTAGGGTGCACGCCCACCAGTCCAACCATGAGGTCACATTGACGATGTCCTGAGAGTAGTCCTCCATCATGGCGTCCTCCGCCTGCGAGAAGACCACTGAGGCAGTAAGGCTCCTTTCATCCATGTTGCCCTGGTTCAAGGTTGCGACGGCTTCTTCCAGAGTGCGGGGCCCTGAGTGACGACCGTCTGGCACACACAATTTCTTCTGGGTCCTTAGTCCAGGCAGGAGCTTGAAAGACCCTTGGGCTCTTAGGGAGTTCTTAGGCCCCGCAACAAACCGATCGACGTGCTCCATGCCCAGGGCAATGTCGGGCGCTAGGGGTAGAGTCAAGGATGGTTTCTGCTGCACAGGATTGTCCACCATCCTGCCCAAACCCGAAAACCAAGCCTGCTCCGATGAAGGTTGTGGTTCGTCCAGTCTGTGATGGTGCCGTATTAGGGCCAGGACCTTCCTGTATGAGGACACCTCGTCCGGGGAGCACTCGCCAAAGTCTAGCAATTCTTCTACCACCTGAACCTCCATGTCGGTAGTATCTTCGAACACGGAGGGATTCGTGGGAGTGGAGGTATCCCTTCTTTCTTGCCGGGTTAATGGAGCGGCTGTCTCCGTCACGGCTGGAGCCGCCGGGGCGGAGGTAGCCTTGGAGAACTACTTGTCAGTAGTGGCAGTGGCAGTTTCCGTGACTTGGACGGAGCCGGTGCTACAAAGGTAGTGGGAGCCGAGCTGCTGGTTCTCATCCGCGGTTGTCCCCGCAGGGCGGATGGAGCCGGTGACTTGGAGGGCAAAGACAAGGGAAAGTGTGCCAACGGCTGCACCCGACGGGCAGGCGGAGCCGAAGAGACACTGGGCAAGGTCGCGGAAGCAGCTCCAGCGGCCACCGAGGCAGGCACTGAAGCGGCAGCCACCCTGCTCGACCCGCAAGGGGGAAAAGCCACTCTGACAAATTTCCTCCTGGAAGAACTCTTCTTGCTCCTTCTCCGCGTGGTCTTCGCCTTCTTCCTCGCCGGGCCTGCGTAAGAGCTCGCTTTCCTTCTCCTGGACCTCTTCCTCTTCTTTCTAGTTCCCCGGTCGCTGGAGTCCTCCGACGAGGATGAGCTGTAGGACGAGGAACTGTCCAAGGAGGATGAAGAGGAGGAGGAGCTGTCGGAGTCCTCCGTATCTTCCACTACCATTCTCGGGGCTCGTTGTCTGGTTACCAGGGTGACAGGCTGCATAAAGTCAGACGGAAGCATTGCTGAGGGCACCGGGGGCATGCAAAGTGCGCCCCAAGAGGCAAACCAGCCCTCAAACTCCTCTTCTTGATGCTTGGGGGACCTGAACGTCCTTGGTGCCGTCCAGACAATGGAGTCGGGGTCCGACAAGCACGTGGCCCGCCTTTCTTTGTCACGCCCGCCCCCAGAACCCGCTGAACCTGTAAAGCACTACCACGATGGAGGGGTAGGAGCTGTTTCTGGCCTCACCCACACCGGGTCTTCACTGGAGACGGGTCCTGCGGGCACCAGGACCAGGACCTCGTAGGCCCCTCACAGACAGAATCCCCGATATCAGACTCATGGGGAACGGCAATGGGCTGTTTCCCCGCAACGGACTTACCTCGTCCCCTACTCTGGGTAGGGGAAGGTGAAGGAGAACCTCTCTCCGAAGGCGCTGAGGGCGACGTTAATGGCGAGGCGATGTCTGCCTTCTTAGTAGTAGACCGTTTAGGCGCCTTCTTTTTTGTGGCAAACAGTAGTTCCAGCCAGGACTCATACTCCACGCACGTGGAGGCAGTTATTACACCTACACGAGGCGCACATCGTGTGCGGGTCGACGTCAGTCCTGGACAGCCAGGCCCCGCAAGACTTACCAGCTTTGGGCCCGGCACAACGACGCTGAGATTCCATGATGGAAAAAATGGAACACGCAAGCAACACAAGTTACACAAGGAAAGGATAAGGGACACAAAGGGAACAAGTGGTGCACAAAGGATAGGGAACACAATGGAACACGTGGTACACAAGGCAGATCAGAAGGGATAAGTGAGAGAGAGTGGCGAGATGAGATCTACGCCGCGACCAGACACTTACTGACGACTCAGACCTAGCAGCGCATCGTCGCGCGCTGACCCCGGGTCGCCTCGGGGCGAGTATCCTTCCGCCCCGGAGCACCCCGACAAGGTAATGGAGAGAGGGGGAACTACGCAAAATTCTTGGTCGGTTAGGGAAGAGATACCAGATACTCCTAAGAAAGTAGTTCGAGGTAAGTACTACGTGTTGGAACAAACTGCAAGTTCAGGATGCTGACCCTTCAACACATAAAGACCCTGCTGCCAAAATGGGCGTACACAGTCTCCATAGACATGGCAGATACCTATTGGCATATTCCAATCAATCGCCAACTCTCCTCCTACCTAGGATTCAGGCTACAGAAGAAGAAATACGTCTTTAGAGCCATGCCCTTCGAACTAAATATAGCCCCAAGGATCCTTACAAAGCTTACAGATGCAGTCGTTCAACAACTACGCCTAGAAGGTGTCCAGGTGGTAGCCTACCTGGACGATTGGCTGGTGGGGGCAGCATCTGAGACGGAATGCATGCAAGCATCCAAGAAAGTGATCCAGTTCCTGGAACATCTGGGATTCAAGATCAACGTCAAAAAGTCTCGACTATCTCCAGCTCAGGAGTTTCACTGGCTTGGAATACATTGGAACTTACAGTCACATTCCACCAAAGAAGAGGAGAGATAGCGGGATCTGTCAAGAGACTACTGAAATCCAACAGGATATCAAGACACCAACAGGAGAGTGTGCTAGGCTCCCTTCAGTTTGCATTAGTGACAGACCCGGTGCATCAGGAGTCTGGAGAAGATACGCATCAAACGCTTGAAGAGATCTAAGAAGACCGATACTGACTCGACTACGATCACTTCTCAAGCCATGGTCGAAGGCCAAGAACCTGAAGAGGTCGGTGCCTCTGCAACCACCTCTACCTTCAGTCATCATCCACACGGACGCATCAAAGGAAGGATGGGGAGGTCACTCTCACCAACAGAAAGTCCAAGGTACTTGGTCCTCTCTATTCAAGACCTTCCACATCAACATTTTGGAGGCCATGGCAGTCTTTCTCACTCTGAAGAAATTGTCCCCTCGCCATTCAGTCCACATAAGACTGATTCTGGACAGCGAGGTGATAGTGAGATGTTTGAATCGTCAAGGTTCGAGATCACCCCAAATCAACCAAGTGATGTTGGCCATCTTCCGCTTGGCGGAAAAGAAGAGATGGTACTTATCAGCAGTTCACCTTCAAGGGTTCCACAATGTGACGGCGGACGCTCTATCCAGGCTCACGCCGATAGAGTTAGAATAATCCCTAGACTCAGGATCATTCTCCTTCATCTTACGTCAAGTCCCAGGACTGCAGATCGACCTCTTCGTGACGAGCGACAACAAGAAGCTACCTCGTTATGTGGCCCCATACGAGGACCCTCTAGCGGAAGCGGTGGACGCTATATCCCTTGACTGGAACAGATGGACCAGGATTTACCTGTTCCCTCCAACCAACCTTCTGTTGAAGGTCCTCAACAAGCTGAGATCCTTTCAGGGAACAGTAGCCCTAGTGGCTCCCAAGTGGCCGACGAGCAATTGGTTCCCACTAGTATTGGAATTGCAGCTGAGGCTGGTCCCTCTGCCGGTCCCAGTTCTGACTCAACAAGTACAGAAGTCGACTGTCTTCGCTTCATCGCAGAAAACCCAAAACCTTCATCTCATGATTTTCTCTCCTTAGCAGTTAAGAAAAGGTTTGGGATCTCGAAAGACAGTATAGACTTCTTAGAAGAATACAAGTCTAAATCTACCTGAAGGAAATATGAGTCGTCTTGGAAGAAGTGGGTTGCTTTTGTCAAGGCAAGAAGATCAAAAGAGATCTCAACAGATTTCTGTTTATCCTTCTTTATTCACCTTCATGGACAAGGTTTAGCAGCCAACACGATAACAACGTGTAAATCTGCCTTGACTAGACCTTTGCTTTACGCCTTCCAAGTAGACTTATCCAATGAAATCTTTAACAAGATCCCTAAGGCCTGTGCTAGACTTAGGCCTGCAGCCCCTCCGAAGCCCATCTCATGGTCCTTGGATAAGGTCCTACACTTTGCCTCAACAGTGAACAATGAGGACTGCTCTCTGAAAGATCTGACTCAAAAAGTTATATTCTTGTTTGCTCTAGCCTCGGGGGCCAGAGTTAATGAAATAGTGGCCCTTTCTCAGGATGAGGGCCATATTCATTTCACAGAAGCGGGAGAACTGAATCTCTTTCCCGACCCAACGTTTCTCGCCAAGAACGAGCTACCTACCAGAAGGTGGGGTCCCTGGAGAATCTGCCCTCTGAAGGAAGATGTCTCGCTGTGTCTAGTAGAGTGTCTAAAGGTCTATCTTCGTACAACTTCAGACTTCAGGAGAGGACAGCTCTTTAAAGGAGAAACATCGGGGACAAAATTGTCCCTAAAACAACTAAGTGTAAAGATCACCTACTTCATTTGCAGAGCGGATCCTGAGAGTACACCCGCAGGTCACGATCCTATGAAAATTGCTTCGTCCTTGAACTTCTTCCAATACATGGATTTCAAGCGTCTTCGCTCGTATACTGGATGGAAGTCATCCAGAATGTTTTTTAAACACTAAGCGAAGCAAGTGCAAGAGTTGAAAAGGTATGTGGTGGTGGCAGGAAGTGTACTAAAACCTGTCGCTTAGCGCTGCGAGGAACAGTGAATTGATTGGGACTGTTATGTATAGGGTGTACGTGTTGACACCTTACAGTGCAACACGTAAAGTGAAGTGTCACCAGGGTGACACTATGGACTGTTCCAGTTACTAAAGGTGAAGAAACATAGAATTAACACTTGTGCCATGTGTTTTTACAGTGTGAAAAGAGAGTCATTCACAGAAATGCATATTAGAAAATTTATTAAATTTTCAGTTTGGTGGCATTTATTAGTTTCCTTTCAGGTGAAACAAGTATTTCTGGTCTTGTATACATTTTTATGTTTCTTTGTTTTCACTAACATTTTTAGTGTTACTATATAATGTATGTTGAATCACTATTTATTGATTACCTATAAATAATTGATTGGTATTTGCGTCTTATTTCGCCCCAAATTTAAATAAATAAGATATGTCTGAGCATTATTTATTTATTCCTTTATAATCTGCATATTAACATGAGAACAATTGATATAACTTTGTTCTTACATGAATACAAACCTTTTCTGCCTATGCATACTTTGTTCCTACATGGATACAAACTTGTCTGTTGTTGCATACAGCTAAGCCTGTATGCCTTGGATGCTATGGTGGCTTATGTAAACCTTTGTTCGTATTGGGAATACAAACTTCGACTGGTTTTACATACAGTGAGATGTATGCTTTTGTCGCTAGGTTTGTTCATATGGGATATGCAAACCTCAAGACTTTTCCCGGGTCTGGTATGACTCTTCCCTGCAGGGGGCAGGAAGCACTAACATAGTTCATGATTAGATGTAATGACGTATAACGGTAATGTCATATGTCTATAAGGTCTGAGCGACCAAGGAAATATTATCTTGAGGTTAAGGCACATTTGGAAATCCACAGATACATTAATGCTCTGGTAACCTTCCATCAGGACGACATGGCCTGAGCCCAAAAAACGGATTTTGAGCGAAGCGAAAAATCTATTTTTGGGTGAGATAGCCATGTAGTCCTGATGGACCTGCCCTCCTTTCTATGAAAAGGCCTTGGCAGGATCCCTCCCGAAACTACTGAATCTGTAGCACCTTGCTCAATGCTACAAGGAATAAACATGGCGGTGACGATGGCGCCATCTCGATACTGAGATAGTAACGAAGGAAGGGTACCTTGATAACGGCTCCCCTTCTAATTTTGCCACTTTCCCCCTCAAAGCGAAAACGCTATTCGGGGTGAAGATTGCTACGTCCCCTTATATTATGCGATATCCTTAAAGGAAACTTTAAGGATATTCGTGCCAGGAGTTAGAATTCTGGAGACCTTAAGGTAAATTCTCTGGGAATATCACTGTAGTCAAATATACCCTAGGAAGCTACCTAAAGGAACCTTCCATCAGGACAACATGGCTATCTCACCCAAAATTAGATTTTTCACTTCGCTCAAAATCCGTTTTTTAATCCAAAGTCGATAATTTAGCCAAAACACCTAGTTTTTCATGCAGAGAAGGCTAAGGCAGGAGTCAAGTTTCAAGCGCCCACCAAAGAAGTTTATAATATGCACAGAGTTGGTTTGTATTCTTATGAAATTACAGGATGATGGACAAAGGAACAAAATGATTAAATGAGGAAGAAAAAACTTTAACTGACTAACTCATGAGGGAAAGTGAGTTTATTTAGACAAAATAATAGGACCTTTAAATAATTTTTATAATTCATAAAAAGGCTAATGTGTTCTAGGAGCTGATATGATTATAAGTTCAATAAACATAAAAGTAGCATCTTGTAGATCTGTGGGCATCAATATGTTACTGGCTTAGTGCTAGTCCTTTTAACATTTAAAAGGAAGGGTATAGAGACAGGCCCATAGGAAAATTGTCTAAATAACTACCTAGTTCAGTCTCCCTATTGAAATTAGGGAACAGAAGGATCTGTAATGCGTGCTACGAGTTGATAATTATTCCATTTGCTGAACATAAGGGTAGCTTTTGGACTTTAAGAGATTGTTCAAAACAAGGTTAAGGCTCTAATTAGGAGAAACTTGGATGGCATATTTTATATCAACATTTTTGACAAGAGACTAATCTGTTACTCTGTCCTTTAAAAGTGGTCAGAAAATACCTTACGAGAAGGGCTTCACAGCAACCAAAGGTCCCTAACCTCTTCTTAAGCACTGGATGCACCGAGAAGATTCCCTAGAACACAATATCTTTTAGGTTGTGGGAGGCTATTCTTAAAGTGTATAAATCCTCAGAAGCACCACCACCAGGGGCCCCTCCTAGAGCTCATGACGTTTGTAGCCTTGCTGCAACCTTGGCGGTCCACAAAAAACCAGCCAGTGGCCAAAGCTCTTAGTGCATGGGTCTGGAAGGGACAGACCACCTTCACAGGCCACTACCTGAAAGACTGTACCCATAGATCCTTGGATACTTTCTCCTTAGA
This sequence comes from Palaemon carinicauda, assembly GCF_036898095.1. NCBI lineage: Eukaryota > Metazoa > Arthropoda > Malacostraca > Decapoda > Palaemonidae > Palaemon > Palaemon carinicauda. The sequence continues at coordinate 2,883,569 of NC_090757.1, forward strand.
TCCTATCGTTGCAGCTCGGCAACTAATATAGGCCAAGCTCTTACAGGACTCTTGACCTACTGTCATGGCATCAATTATTCTCTGCATTGAAAGGGTATGAACGTGAGCAAGTTCGCTTCAGCCAGTGGAACTAGGATTACCCTCTCTGGAAACACCCTAATACAGGTAAGAATAACAAATATTTACTTTATACTGTGACTTACAGCTAGAATTAGTTTCATGATGCCTGTTCATACATGGGAATAATCTATTTGGGCAGGTTCATCCTTGCCAAGATCCTTGAACATGATGTGTTGTACAATGCTAGTGGCATTTTTTAATTTATATCAGAAGCAGGTCTTCTTAATGCTATTTAACTTTTATAACATATTTACTTTCCTGATTTTAATTGAATATTCTTTTAATCGTTATTTATAATAAACGATATTGGCGTCAACGACCTTTGATGCCAGGATGCCAGAGTACTTCAAATCAATTAATCAATCTATTTGGGTCAATGACTTTGTTATGCTTTGACATTGTGACCCTGCCTTTTTACAAGCCAGTCTGGTTGTCACATTTATATATTCCTGTACTATATTTATATATACCTTTATGCTGACAAAAATTTTTGTGCTTACCGATCATGATATACAGCTAGATGGAGACCCGTTTTTAACTTGGATTTCCTCCCTCCTGAGTATGACTCTACATATAAATAACTCAGAAGTATAATATGCTACAAATTTTTAATGCACTTAGTATTTTTCCTAGCTATACAAATCTGAGTAATTCATCCAATGGTCTCACCTCATCCATCCCACAATTCTTGACTATGAGTAGAGTGACTCGGCCTCACAGTAGCTCGTGATGCTACCCAGCCTTGGAGTTACCTAGTAACCTATTATATACTGTAGTTACCAGTTAGGCACCTTTTTCTTTTTCTGGTTGTAGTAAATTGACTTAAGAGTTAACCCCATATAAAACACTCAGGTTTGTATAGCTAGAAAAAATACAAATTGTATTAAAAATTTGTAGTATTTAATATTATCCGAAATGATTGTTAATGTGTAACATTTTATCTAATTCTGAAATACAGTTAGTTGGAACATAAAGGACTGCCTTGATTATATAAAAATATACAGTATATCTAATAGATGAGCTTTTTACTCTGTCACTGACACTACGCAACAGTGAACAGAAAGTAATCTGGGGGAAAAGGACAGAAAAATGTTATGGCTATATAACCATAAGTAATCTTTCCTGAACTTGGAAGGTAAAAATATTTCCAGGTTTTGCATATAAGTTAGGATAAGTTAGCCTTTTTCTTTTGAAGTGGATCTGGAGAACCAAAATGCAGCGCTGACATTAGGAACTAGATTTCTGAGTAAAGGAAAGTGGGCCATCAAGAGGGATTTCTATAACTTACACCAATTATCAACTGTCTTGCATATTTATAACTATATGAACAAAATTCGTACTGTGTCATAAATATCAGTAATTTTATCATAAACTTAAGCATAACACAAAACTACCAGTTAACTATCTACAACAGAAGTGCAACTAATCCAATCCTTCTTATATTCATCAAATGCTTCTAAATATCATAATGAAATACTAATTCCCAGGAAGTACTGTACTTGAAATGGCCTACAGCTTATGAAGAAAAGTGGAAAGGGAAATAACCTGCTACTAGCTCAAAATCTTTTAACAGTACTAAAACCTCAAAATATTAAAAAGTGTGAGTTTCAGTGTATTTTATCGAAAATCTAATAAAAGGCAAGAAAACAATAAAAAACACGAGACAAAGAAATTGGTTCCAACCAATGACATATCACTCTCCCAGAGAATGTAAAAAATAAGTGAAATTTTCATCAACTTTAGCTACAAAACAACACAAAATGTGGTTTAGTCTATTGCCACTTTTTCCTTACATTTAAAGTATATTAGACTAGGAGTTGTATCTTTAAAATCAAATGGAACTTAACATCCATATCATTAGAAGATACAGTACAACAAATTATGAAACCCATATTTTGCATAACATCTAGAAAACATTTTACAGTTTAGCAATACTTGTATCTAGAAGGTCTTTGAATTTGTTTGATTTTATAATGATTATTACTGAATGTAAATACCATTCCATGCGTAATCAAACTGAAAACATGTACTGTATGATCAAGCAATGAAAATTGAACAAAAATAAATATTAAGATGATGGTAAGGAAGCTCTTTTAAACAAATTGCATATTGGAGCCATAGGTTTGTCCTACCTAATTATCATGAGGTGCAGGTTACAGTAAAAAAAAGGATCTATTTTGCATATAATTGATTCCCAGGTTTTGCTAGTCTTACCTCGAAGAGCAGCTTCATGTAATGGGGTGGAAAGCAGTAAGGGTGGGTTAACGGCAGCTCCCAGATTAAGCAGAAGCTTAACACACTCGACACTTCCACCAGCACAGGCATCACATAAAGGAGTGCTGTTATCTATACTCTGGGCATTAATCTGAAGTAAAGCAGTGAATGGAAGTTTCATTAATATAAAAGTAAATACAGTACACACTTCCAGCAGCATAGGCATCACATAAAGGAGTGCTCTGAGTATTGAGCTGGAAATAAAACAGTCAGGTAAAGTTTCATTTCAAAGTAAATAATATATTAGAGATATATGAGTAAATATTGTGGTTATTTTACTAATTATGAATATGACAAATTCGTAGATAATTTGTATTTTTCCTAACTATACTAACCTTAGCTATTTTATAGGGGTATTACTTTCGGCGTAGCTGAAACGACGAGCCATTAATTTTTAATGAAGGTTAACTACCCACACCGCTAATTAGCGGGAGGTAGGGAGGGTAACTTGCTACCGCTCCCCCTCACACAACCTGTGATTGAGCTCACTTTGCTTGGAGGTAGGACTTCAAGGGAGATAGGGCTGGCAGGCAAGTTTGGTTAAATAGCTAAGGTTTGTATACAGTAGTTAGGAAAAATACAAATTATCTACGAATTTGTCATTTGTTCTGTAACTGGAATACAAACCACGCTATTTAATAGGGGTGACTCCCCCATTAGGAAGGGTGGACGTCCCAGCCAATCTGGCTTTTTGGCTTTACCCAGGGGCTCCTTATTTGAGTGTGTTGGCACTCAAGGAATAAGGAGTTCCTGGGCCTCGCTAAAGCCTTGCTACGCAAGGTTCACGGCCTACGCAAGCTGTGTGTGAAGGTATGTAGAAATGTGACTCGTCCTAGAAAGTTATTCCGAGTTCTTTAGATGGGAAAACTGTGCACTAGGACTTTCCCAATACCACCTCGTTAGGGTATGGGGACGCAACAGTATTAATCTTAATACTAGTTACACAAGGGAGCATGGTTTTTCTGCAGTGGTTTGAGGTCAGCTATTCAGAGAACCCAGGAAGCCTCCTTTCCCAAGAGAGGGGAGAATGAAGAAAATAATAGGGGCCATTAAAACCTTTTCATTCATACACAGTAAAACTGGGTAACAATGCCCTCAACCTTCTGCTACTTGTCCAATAAGGAGCTTGAGGTTTTAAACCAGCTGTTGTGCAGCCACCACAGGACCTATAGAAAATGTATCGAGTCTCCTGTGGGTCACGCCTTGCAGGTAATGGGATGTGAATGTATTTTGAAGTTTCCACACCCCAGCTTGAAGAACCTGCGTCACTGAGTAGTTTCTTTTGAAGGCCAGGGACGTAGCTATGCCCGACATCATGTGCTCTGGGGCGACGTGACGGAGGAGGGTCTGGATTCAGTGCATGGTCAATGACCCTGCGAATCCATGCTGAGATGGTGCTGTTAAAAAGCCCTCTTTGCCTTTATCAAAGAATACCCTGGCTTTTTTTCATTAAGGATTATAATAAGGGAAACTCTCCAAGATTGTGAGTAAGAAGTTTTCCCTATCCTTAAGGTAAAACCACACGAGGTTAGAGCTGTAGCAATTTCTATGACTTACAAACACAATAGGTCAATGATGTCAATTTTGGAGCCTACTTTCTGACGAAGTAAATCAATCTTCACAGACTGCTATCTCAAAAATGTCCAGACCCAGTATGAGGATTACTATTCCCTGGGTCCGTACGTTACCTCCAGCTTCGTAGTTGAAGAAGGGTCTACTGCCTCTTCCCTATAACTTAATATATACACTTGCCTTTTTTTCTTGTACTTGTTCACAGGTTGTTTGCGAGGGTTGTCGCAGCCTTCCGTCAGTCTCTAATGCAAGTCAAGTTAGTTTTAATGCGTTCAGAGTTTGTCTGTGAGGCTTGTCGCAGCCTGCCGTCAATCTGGGATGCAAATCAAATTAGTTTTAATATGGAGTAGGTGGTCAAAATCAGTATCCTTGGCTATGCCAGGTTTGCAAGGGTGGTGGTCTAGCCACTCTAAGGGTCGTGGACTTTGTGGCAGCTCCAAGAGACTTTTCAGCCCCCTGAGTGGATCGCTGAGTCTCTTAAGGAACGCAGGCGAAATGAGGCAGTATCGTTGTGAAGCCAGCTTCCTTATCAAGTTGTAATGCCAGAATCAGTATCCTTGGCTATGCCAGGTTTGCAAAGATGGTGGTCTAGCCACTCTAAGTAGTCGTGGACCTTGTGGCAGCTCCAAGAGACTTTTCAGCCCCCTGAGTGGATCACCGAGTCTCTTAAGGAATGCAGGTGAAATGAGGCAGTATCATTTTAAAGCCAGCTTCCTTATCAGGTTAGAACGCCAGAATCAGTATCCTTGGCTTTTCCAGGTTTTCAAGGGTGGTGGTCTAGCCACGCTAAGGTCGAGGACCTTGTGGCAACCCTAAGAGACTTTTACAGCCCACTGAGTGGATCGCTGAGTCTCTTAAGGAATGCAAGCGAAATGAGGCAGTATCATTGTGAAGCCAGCTTTCTTATCAGGTTAGAACCAGATTGTCAGTACTACTTTTGTAGTTATTAATAATTATACGAATTCCCAAGGGGATGAGGTTTTCAACCCACCTCCAACTGTGTGAATCAGCTATATATATGTAGCTACCAGGTTAGTTATATATTTAAAAATGGTATTTTTATTATAAAATAAATTTTTAAATATACTTACCAGGTAGTTACATATATAAAAGGGCCCTCACTCCTCCCCTCTGAAAACAGAGACATCAAATTTCTGAAGATGCTGGGAATGGTTCTAATAACCTACGAGTGATGGCGCTCATGTATGACCACCTACTGTCATGGCGGCGATCGCCACGAATTTTGAATTTCTGTCGTGCCGCGTCGAAACGCGGGATTTAAGCTATATATATGTAACTACCAGGTAAGTATATTTAAAAATTTATTTTAAAATAAAAATACCATTTTTGGGTGAGATGGCCATGTCCTGATGGACCCGCCCTCCTTTTCCATAGAAAAGGCTTAGGCAAGATCCCTCCTGAAACCACTATATCTGTAGCACCATGCTCAATGCTAGAAGGAATGAGCGCCATCTTGGAGCCTCGTAATAGTACGGGAGGAAGGGTAACCTTGATAACGACTCCCCTTCTATTTTCGGCACTCTTCCCCCTCGAAGCGAAAACGCTATTCGGGGTGAAGATTGCTATGTGTCGTATAAAGATATACGTCCCTTGATTTTATGCGATATCCTTAAGAGAAATTTTAAGGATATTCGCGCCAGGAGTTAGAATTCTGGAGACCTAAAGGTCAATTCTCTGAGAATATCACTGTAGCCAAATATCCCTTAGAAAGCTACCAATAGGAACCTTCCATCAGGACGACATGGCCATCTAACCCAAAAATAGATTTTTCGCTTCGCTTCAAAATCCATTAAATACTATTTCATTTTTTTAATAAAATAAAAAGATTGTTCCATAAACACATACTTTAAATTAAAAAAGATTTAGTTTTATTCTGTGTTCTGTGCTAAACTGCCAGTGCTTGAGTCAAGAATACTGAACTGCACCATTTATTGAATGCAGTATAATTAATGTTCTATCTTATTATTCACAGTGGAATTTTCCAGTTTACTGTTGTACATTTCACAAAGTACTGTAAATGTACAAGGGTTGATGACTAAACATTTGCTATTCATACCTATATTCTGTGCACAAACTATTAGACTTTGATAAATTTTTCACTTAAAAGAATTTAAGTCTTGCTGAATTGTTTCACTTAATCAAGTTTACTTATTTTGGTTATACAAAGGAGCACACAAAATTATGCCATAAAATTTAACTTAAATACTATACAAATATTAACCTACCTTTGTGATTGTCTATGCAAGGCAAGGAATGACAACATTGATCAAAATTTAAAAGCACAGCAAAACAGCCATAAGGTTAACAACAACAAAAAAAGCCATAACTTGCAATTAATGTTACAAGATAAATAAAATCATTCTCAAATTAAAATACACAACCTGTTTATTTTCATCTAAAAGATTATATGGCTACCTCATATACAGGACGATGGTGAAAATTCACTTACTTGGGTCTAAAAAAGAAAAGAGAGGGAGAGAAAGAGAAATAATCATACTAAATAATCATAAAGAACTATGACCAGAAATACAGTACGAGGTACATTAATTTAAAAACCATGTTAAATAATAAAATAAATGTCAAGTTTAATCTGAGGAATACTACTGAACACATAAATAAACCATTCTGATATGAATCAGAAATACTGCTAAGAAACTTACATTATATAAAGTATTACAATACGGTATGGAAAAGACTAAAGTATATAGTAATACATTATATACACCATCAAAGTTTTCTAGTGCTCTGGTAAATACTTTACCTGCAAGTGATAATGATACTTAATATAAATATCACACAAATGATATGACTGAAGGTTAAGATAAACGCTTTTATATAATAAAAATCTAGGGACCCATGATCTTACTGTAAAGTTTATCCCTGTTTTATCTGATAAGAACAATAAATTTAATAAAAAAAAAATACAGCCCCTGATATTCAGGGGAATGAGAATGCTAGAAAATTAACTATATATTGTAGAATATCAGTTAATATCTCTATATCATATCTGTAGATTTTAATAAAAAGTCCCATCTGAATAGGTAATAAGCACCAAAAGATTCATTATAATCTTCTCAAAAGAAGTGCATTCATGAATAAAATGCTTTGCCTTAATTTTTAGAATAGAAATATGATATTTTAAATATAAAATAAATTTTTGAATATACTTACCCGGTGAATATATAATAGCTGAGCCTCCGGCGGCTCGACAGAAAAACACACAAAAACTCGCGAGCGATCACTATGAAGGTTGCGGGTGTGCCCACTAGCGCCAACTATCGGCCAGATACCGCATATACATGTAAACAGACCCAATTTTTCTCATCCCGCTGGGTCTCTTACCCCTTTAATTTATATATTCACCGGGTAAGTATATTCAAAAATTTATTTTATAATTAAAATATAATTTTTAAATATTTAACTTAGCCGGTGAATATATAATAGCTGATTCACACCCAAGGAGGTGGGTAGAGACCAGAGTTAAATATGTTTACATTGTATAAGCTAAGAGTTTTTTCATTTTGACAGTTATCAATATAACAAAACCAAAATAAATAGGTACCTGGTAAGGAAGTCGACTTAGACGATTACTCTGCCTTGTAAGTCTGTCTTCCTTACGGAGCCCAGCGATCCTCTTAGGATGCTGACAGACTCCCAGGAGCTGAAGTATCAAGGGCTGCAACCCATACAACAGGACCTCATCAAACCCCTAATCTGGGCGCTCTCAAGAAATGACTTTGACCACCCGCCAAATCAACCAGGATGCGAAAGGCTTCTTAGCCTTCCGAACAACCCATAAAAACAACATTAAAAACATTTCAAGAGACAGATTAAAAGGATATGGAATTAGGGAATTGTAGTGGTTGAGCCCTCACCCACTACTGCACTCGCTGCTACGAATGGTCCCAGTGTGTAGCAGTTTTCGTAAAGAGTCTGGACATCTTTCAAGTAACATGACGCGAACACTGACTTGCTTCTCCAATAGGTTGCGTCCATGATACTTTGCAGAGATCTATTTTGCTTAAAGGCCACGGAAGTTGCTACAGCTCTAACCTCGTGCGTCTTAACCTTAAGCAAAGATCGGTCTTCCTCACTTAAGTGTGAATGAGCTTCTCGTATTAACAATCTGATAAAAAATGACAAAGCATTCTTTGACATAGGCAAGGATGGTTTCTTAACCGAACACCATAACGCTTCAGATTGGCCTCGTTAAGGTTTAGTACGAGTTAAGTAGAACTTAAGAGCTCTAACAGGGCATAATACTCTTTCTAGTTCATTGCCTACGAACTCCGATAAGCTAGGAATATCGAAAGATTTAGGGCAAGGACGAGAAGGTAGCTCATTCTTGGCTAGGAAACCAAGCTGCAGAGAACAAGTAGCTTTTTCTGACGAAAAACCGATGTTCTTGCTGAAGGCATGAAGCTCACTGACTCTTTTAGCCGAGGCCAAGCATACCAGGAAAAGAGTCTTAAGAGTGAGATCTTTCAGGGAGGCTGAATGTAAAGGCTCAAACCTGTCTGACATGAGGAATCTTAGGACCACGTCTAAATTCCACCCAGGTGTAGCCAAAAGACGTTCCTTAGAGGTCTCAAAAGACTTAAGGAGGTCTTGCAGATCTTTATTGTTGGAAAGATCTAAGCCTCTATGCCGGAAGACCGAGGCCAACATGCTTCTGTAGCCCTTGATCGTAGGAGCTGAAAGGGAGCGAACTTTTCTCAGGTATAAGAGAAAATCAGCTATTTGGGCTACAGAGGTACTGGACGAGGATACGGAAACTGACTTGCACCAGTCTCGGAAGACTTCCCACTTCGATTGGTAAACTCTAATGGTAGACGCTCTCCTCGCTCTAGCAATCGCACTGGCTGCCTCCTTCGAAAAGCCTCTAGCTCTCGAGAGTCTTTCGATAGTCTGAAGGCAGTCAGACGAAGAGCGTGGAGGCTTTGGTGTACCTTCTTTACGTGTGGCTGACGTAAAAGGTCTACTCTTAGAGGAAGACTTCTGGGAACGTCTACCAGCCATCGAAGTACCTCGGTGAACCATTCTCTCGCGGGCCAGAGGGGAGCAACTAACGTCAACCTTGTCCCTTCGTGATAGGCGAATTTCTGCAGTACCTTGTTGACAATCTTGAATGGTGGGAATGCGTAAAGATCTAGGTGTGACCAATCTAGGAGGAAGGCATCTATATGTATTGCTGCTGGGTCTGGGACTGGAGAGCAATAGATTGGAAGCCTCTTGGTCAGCGAGGTTGCAAAGAGATCTATGGTGGGTTGACCCCAAGCCGCCCAAAGTCTCTTGCACACATCCTTGTGGAGGGTCCATTCGGTTGGAATTACTTGACCTTTCCGACTGAGACAATCCGCTAGGACGTTCAAGTCGCCCTGGATGAACCTCGTTACTAGGGAGATGCCTCGATCTTTTGACCAGATGAGCAGGTCCCTTGCGATCTCGTACAGAGTCAATGAGTGGGTACCTCCCTGTTTGGAAATGTACGCCAAGGCCGTGGTGTTGTCCGAGTTGACCTCCACCACCTTGCCTCGAAGGAGATTCTCGAAGCTTATCAAGGCCAGATGAACCGCCAAAAGCTCCTTGCTGTTGATATGCATGCTCCTCTGACTCGAGTTCCACAGACCTGAGCATTCCCGACCGTCCAGCGTCGCGCCCCAGCCCAAGTCCGATGCGTCCGAGAAGAGAACGTGGTTGGGTTTCTGAACTGCCAGGGGAAGACCCTCTCGTAGGCTGACATTGTCTTTCCACCAAGTCAGACAAGTCTTTATCTTTTCGGAAATCGGGATCGAGACCGCCTCTAGCGTCTTGTCCTTTTTCCAGTGAAAAGCCAGATGGAATTGTAGAGGTCGGAGGTGTAGCCTTCCTAGCGAGACAAATTGCTCCAGGGATGACAGCGTTCCTACCAGACTCATCCAAAGCCTGACTGAGCAGCGTTCTTTCTTCAACATCTTCTGGATGACGAGCAGGGCTTGATCTATTCTGGGGGCCGACGGAAAAGCCCGAAAAACTTGACTGTGAATCTCCATCCCTAAATACAGAATAGTTTGGGATGGGACCAGCTGTGACTTTTCCAAGTTGACTAGGAGTCCCAATTCCTTGGTCAGATCTAGAGTCCAATTGAGATCCTTCAGACAGCGATGACTGGAAGAGGCTCTGAGAAGCCAGTCGTCCAAATAAAGGGAGGCTCGGATGTCCGATAAATGGAGGAATTTTGCCACATTCCTCATAAGCCTCGTAAACACGAGAGGAGCTGTGCTTAGGCCAAAGCACAGGGCCCGAAACTGGTACACCACATCGTCGAAGACGAATCTCAGAAAAGGTTGGGAGTCTGAGTGAATGGGGATGTTGAAGTAAGCGTCCCTTAGGTCTAGAGAGACCATCCAGTCTCCCTTTCTGACCGCTGCTAGGACTGACTTTGTGGTCTCCATGGTAAACTTCGTCTTTGTGACAAAGACATTCAGAGCACTGACGTCTAGCACCGGTCTCCAACCTCCTGGCTTCTTTGATACTAGGAAGAGACGGTTGTAAAACCCCGGTGATTGAAGGTCCGAGACTTTGACCACCGCTCCCTTCTCTAGCAAAAGAGACACTTCCAGTTTCAGGGCTTGTCTCTTTTCTTCCTCTCGGTACCTGGGAGAGAGATCGATGGGGGACGTCGCTAGAGGAGGTCTGCGTACAAAAGGGATATTGTACCCCTCTCTGAGCAACCTCACAGATTGTTGATCTGCGCCTCTCTTCTCCCAGGCTTGCCAGAAGTTCTTGAGTCTGGCACCTACTGCTGTCTGAAGTTGCGGGCAGTCAGACTGTGCCCTTAGAGGACTTGGATCCTTTCCTCTTTCCTCTCTTCCCTTCGGCACGAGCACCTCCCCTGCTGGAGGCTCTGCCACGAAAGGGCGGGATAAACCTGGATGCTGGAGTGTCTATCCTAGGTCTAGCAGACAAGGCAGGCAAAAGGGGAGCTTTGCGAGCCGAGGACGCAACTAAATCGTGGGTGTCCTTCTGCACTAAAGACAAGGCAATTTCCTTAACCAAGACTTCAGGAAACAAGCACTTAGACAAGGGCGCAAAGAGTAGCTCAGATCTTTGGCATGGCGTCACTCCTGTAAAAGAAAAGGCTGAAATTTTTCTAGTTATTCCAGAGTTCTACATTTAACAAAAAATTAAATGTAGAACCCTTGGTGTGGAGTGTAAAGAAATATCTTTATGCTTTTCGTATATTTTTGTTTGTATTGAAAAGTACATTATGTCTTTTGTTTACTTTGGTGGTGGTTGGAACTATGGGCATTTGTTTAATGGTAATTTGTTTTATAACTATAGGATAATTTCTGACTGTTTACTATTGAGCCTGAATAGTTCTTTAAACTGACTGTTTGACAGTTAGATATCCACTCACTGTGCCTTTTGAGTATTTATATTCAGCGGTCCAGAATCCAGAGGAGGCAGATTCCAGTAAGACAGATTCCCAGCGGGGTAGAGTCAGAGACCAACACTGAAAGCAGTCCGGAAAGGAGATTTTCTGACAATTTTTTTACACTGAAGATTTCAAGTGTCATGGAGCGATAAACTCAACCTAGGCCGAGCGATAGGACTTCATGTTCGGAGAGAAGCAACACGAGCAACTGGACTTATCATCTATCCACGAAAGACCAGGATCTAAAGAAACGTAAGTCAGTTGAGAGACCTTATGCAGGCTCAATAGGATTGATCTGTTTCTTAGATATAATTTACGCTTGTCATAGTTTAAATTATGGTCGCCAACACGTCGAAAAAATTAAAGTAAAGGATTTTAGCATTGTAATTACCATTATACTTGTGCCTTTGGTTTGTAAACTAATAGTGTTTCATTTTGACTAAGATTAACTACGAACGTAATTTATATATTGTTTTTCTTATTTAGTAACGAGTGTTCATTTACGAAATTTACGTTTTCACGAAGCTAGCTTGCTGAATTTCATTCCCTTCACGTTAAATTTGTCGATTAATTTCTTACGTTAAATTGATTCTTTTCAAGAGGTGTATATTCTTTTTTATTATTATTTTAGGTCCTTTACATATGGTAGATGAGTTACTGTGGAGAGGAAGTGGTGCATACATCCGGAGACAGCTTTTCGGGTGATTTCCTCTCAAGACGAGAAACGGCAGTTCAACATTTATAATTTCACTTATTAAACTCAATAGTTTTCTTTGTCTTTGGTTTAAATCCTCACTGTCAATTCATAATTTTTACCATAACTCCTGCTGACAGAAAAGAGCACAGAGACTCTCGTTTCTTAAGGACTCCGGACGTGAATGAAGCGGCAAGCTCGTTGGACCCATCGCGGACGGCCTTGTCCATGCAGGACATAATGAGTAAGGAAACATCCCTATCGGCAGATGAGATTTTCCTACTCAGGGCTCCCAAACACCAGTCCAGGAAGTTAAAGACTTCAAACGCCCTAAATATGCCTTTAAGAAGGTGGTTCAGGTCCGAGGGTGACCAACTAATCTTCGAGCGTCTCATGGCAAGGCGGCGGGGAGAGTCTACAAGACTTGAGAAGTCGCCCTGGGCAGAGGCAGGAACTCCCAAGCCGAGAACTTCTCCCGTGGCATACCAGATGCTCGATCTAGACGAGAGTTTAGATGGGGGGAAGGCAAATGCCGTCTTCCCTAAACTCCTCTTGGTCTCTAACCAATCGCCTAACAGCCGTAAAGCTCTCTTGGATGAGCGAGAGAGAACGAGTTTCGTAAAGGCAGGCATGGTAGCAGGAACGCCTAAGACAAACTCGGACGGCGGCGAACGAGGAGCCACAGAAATAAAGTGATCAGGGAACAACTCTTTAAAAACAACCATGACTTTTCTAAAGTCCAAGGATGGTTGAACTGCTTTAGGCTCATCTAATTCTGAAGGCTGATCCTCAAGCTGTGGTTCAGCAACGTCCTCATCTGACAGTTCCTCATCCGATAACTGATGAGAAAACGGCAAAGGAGTAGGCAACGTTTGACTCGCAGAGTCCGGTCGCACTGGTGCATACGTGACGGAGCAGGACGCAGCGTCCTGGAACTGCTGAACAGTCTGGGAACTGTCAACAACAACAGGTGCGCGAGGACGCACAGCGTCCACCCGAGACTGTTTAGACCGTCTGGGTTGTGCAGTCAACACCATACCGGGTTGCGGAGGTTGACGCACCGCGTCAAAACAAGTCAACTCTGATGGTTGGTGAACGTCCTGAACGTCACCAATCGCATCAGTGCGTTGCCTAACGTCAAAGTGCGGCTGGAAATCCACACTGGGTCGCATCGGTGGAGGTACAACCCCAACTGGTTGACGCGAGAAAGCAACATCCACGTCAACAGGACGCACAACAGAACGCTTGGATGGCTGATGGCCAGTAGGTTCAACGGAAACCTTCTCAGCGTTGTAGTCCTCCATCAAGGACGCAAGCTTAGACTGCATGTTTTGCAGTAACACCCATTTAGGGTCTACGGAAGCAGGTGCGGTAACAGACGGGGTTAGCGAATGAGACGGCACAACTTTGCCTCTCTTAGGCGGCGAGCAGTCATCAGATGACGGCAACGGGTCCGAACTGTCCCAGTGGCTACATCCGGGACGTTGGACTTGTCCTGAAGGGACCGACTTACGTTTTAAAGGTCTAGAGACCTTGGTCCAAGGTTTCTTACGTGAAACACCTTCGGACGACGAGGTAAAAATGGGCTCTCTCGTCTTATGGTAGGGGCGATCTTGACGAGATACGCCTGATACCAAAGAGGGAACGTCTGTTCGCTGATCAAGGCCTCTCGAACCCATAAGTCGTACGACATTGCTTCTCCCCTGGGCTTGGGAGCTTGCAAGAGGTCCCGGACTAGGTGGACGACAGGCACGAACAGACGAACCCTCGGTCGCAACACTGTTCACAACACTTTGCGTAACACTAGGCACTTTGACACTTTCCGCCGTGGCACTTTGGCACTTGAGTTCCTTCACGTCCGCCATGAGTTGATTCCGGTCACTTGCTAAAGCCTCAACTCTCTCCCCCAAGGCATGAATAGCACGCATCATGTCTTGCATAGACGGTTCCTGAGTGCTAGGAGGGGGGTTAGGAACAACCACTACAGGGGAAGGATTAGGTTCAGGGGCATGTGGAGAGGAAAAATCTACAGACCTAGAAGAACTTCTCCTTACCCTATCTCTCTCTAGTCTGCGTGTATATTTATCAAATTCGATCCAATCGAATTCCGAAAGGCCCACGCATTCCTCACACCGATCTCCCAATTGACAGGTTTTACCCCGACAATTGGAACAAACAGTGTGAGGGTCGAGAGAAGCCTTTGGAAGACGCCTCTTACAGTCCCTAGCATTACACTTTCGAAACTTGGGAACTTGAGAAGGGTCAGCCATTTTGAATTAGTCAAGGGAAAATTCCAAAAAACGATCTAAGTCATCAACAATTAATCCGATTCAAAAAAGAGTTCAAGGATTTATTTGAAGAAAAACACCTGTACTGCGAAAGCTCAAACCAAATTAAAGTACTTCACCAAAGATGATGGGAAAAACTCCAGGTTCTACAGCGAGTAAAAGTACGTCTTGTCGACACGTCGACAGAGAAGAAATTGAAGGTTTTGTTTACATCAGAGAGTGGTATCTGGCCGACAGTTGGCGCTGGTGGGCACACCCGCAACCTGCATAGCGATCGCTCGCGAGTTTTTTATGTATGTGTCTGTCGAGCAACAGAGTTGCAGCTATTATATATTCACCGGCTAAGTTAAATATTTAAAAATGATACTTAATATAAATATCACACAAATGATATGACTGAAGGTTAAGATAAAAGCTTTTATATAATAAAAATCTAGTGACCCCTGATATTCAGGGGAATAAGAATGCTACAAAATTAACTATATATTGTAGAATATCAGTTAATATCTCTATATCATATCTGTAGTTTTTAATAAAAAGTCCCATCTGCATAGGTAATAAGCACCAGAAGATTCATTACCATCTTCTCAAAAGAAGTGCATTCATGAACAAAATGCTTTGCCTTAATTTTTAGAATAGAAATTAAGATTTTGTACATACCCATCATACATATACCAAGGCACTTCCCCCAATTTTGGGGGATAGCCGACATCAAACAAATGAAACAAATGAAAAAGGAGACCTTTCCTCTCTACGTTCCTTCCAGCCTGATTTTGTATAAAAGGAAATTACTTTGAAGTCTTCTTATCACAGTAATTATACACTTACTTCCTGTCAATTCCCTTTTCCTCCAAAACATTTTAAACATTACGTCTGACTAAATAATGCATTATCCTCAACAATTAATAAATTAAACTGTCAGCAATGTAATTTTCTAAACCCAGAAGGCATTGGGTAATAAATCTAACTCCAAAATGTTAAGTACAGTACATATATATTTTATAGGTAGTAGGTTGGCCAGGGCACCAGCCGCCCGTTGAGATACTACCGCTAGAGAGAGGGGGTCCTTTGACTGGCCAGACAGTACCATATTGGATCCTTCTCTCTGGTTACGGTTCTTTCCCTTTGCCTACACAGACAACGAATAGTCTGGCCTATTCTTTACAGATTCTCCTCTGTCCTCATACACCTGACAACACTGAGATTACTAAACAATTCTTCTTCACCCTAGGGGTTAACTACGGCAATGTAATTGTTCAGTGGCTACTTTCCTCTTGGTAAGGGTAGAAGAGACTCTTTAGCTATGGTAAGCAGCTCTTCTAGGAGAAGGACACTCCAAAATCAAACCATTGTTCTCTAGTCTTGGGTAGTGCTATAGCCTCTGTACCATGGCCTTCCACTGTCTTGGGTTAGAGTTCTCTTGCTTGAGGGTACACTCAGGCACACTGTTGTATCTAGTTTCTCTTTCTCTTGTTTTGTTGAAGTTTTTATTGTTTATATAGGAAATATTTATTTAAATGTTGTTACTATTCTTAAAATATTTTATTTTTCCTTGTTTCCTTTCCTCACTGAGCTATTTTCCCTGTTGGGGCCCCTGGGCTTATAGCATCCTGCTTTTCCAACTAGGGTTGTAGCTTAGCATTTAATAATAATAATAATAATAATAATAATAACAGTGGAGTGTATAAAAATAGCTAAAATGTCTCACTTTTTGTTACACAAAACTTTTTCTGTACTGAAGAGACATGAATATGCAAGTCCATACTCATGTGCTATCTGGGATGATGACTACTATAATAACCTTCTAGCTCTGACAATGGATACCTTTCTTAATGGGGGAAAAAAAATGTTATTTTTATTAATAAAATAAATTTTTGAATATACTTACCCGATAATCATGTAGCTGTCAACTCCGTTGCCCGACAGAATTCTATGGAGGGATACGCCAGCTATCACAATACTAGAAGGGGGTGTATTTACCAGCGCCACCTGTGGCCAGGTACTCAAGTACTTCTTGTTGACACCTCCTCAATTATTCCTCGGTCCACTGGTTCTCTATGGGGAGGAAGGGAGGGTCGATTAAATCATGATTATCGGGTAAGTATATTCAAAAATTTATTTTATTAATAAAAATAACATTTTTCAATATTAAACTTACCCGATAATCATGTAGCTGATTCACACCCAGGGGGGTGGGTGAAAACCAGTGTACAAGATTAAAGGATAGCTAAGTATCCCATATTTCATATAATCAGTTATCCACAATAACAATGAAATAATAAGTACCTGGTAAGGAAGTCGACTTGAACCGTTACTCTGCCTTTAATAAGATCGTCTTCCTTACTGAGCGCAGCGTTCCTCTTGGGAGGCTGAATCAACTCAAAGGTGCTAAAGTATACAGGGCTGCAACCCATACTAAAGGACCTCATCACAACCTTTAACCTTGGCGCTTCTCAAGAAAGAATTGACCACCCGCCAAATCAACAAGGATGTGGAAGGCTTCTTAGCCGACCGTACAACCCATAAAAAGTATTCAAGAGAAAGGTTAAAAAGTTATGGGATTATGGGAATGTAGTGGCTGAGCCCTCGCCTACTACTGCATTCGTTGCTACGAATAGACCCAGGGTGTAGCAGTACTCGTAAAGAGACTGGACATCTTTGAGATAGAATGATGCGAACACTGACTTGTTTCTCCAATAGGTTGCATCCATAACACTCTGCAGAGAACGGTTCTGTTTGAAGGCCACTGAAGTAGCCACAGCTCTCACTTCATGTGTCCTTACCTTCAGCAAAGCAAGGTCTTCTTCCTTCAGATGAGAATTTGCTTCTCTAATCAGAAGCCTGATGTAGTAAGAAACTGAGTTCTTAGACATTGGTAGAGAAGGCTTCTTGATAGCACACCATAAGGCTTCTGATTGTCCTCGTAATGGTTTTGACCTTTAGATAGTACTTAAGAGCTCTAACTGGGCAAAGTACTCTCTCCAGTTCGTTCCCCACCATGTTGGACAGGCTTGGGATCTCGAACGACTTAGGCCAAGGACGGGAAGGAAGCTCGTTTTTAGCCAAAAAACCGAGCTGTAAGGAACATGTAGCCGTTTCAGATGTGAAACCTATGTTCCTGCTGAAGGCGTGGATCTCACTTACTCTTTTACCTGTTGCTAAGCACACGAGGAAAAGAGTTTTTTAAAGTGAGGTCCTTAAAAGAGGCTGATTGGAGCGGTTCAAATCCTGATGACATTAGGAACCTTAGGACCACGTCTAGATTCCAGCCTGGAGTGGACAACCGACGTTCCTTTGAGGTCTCAAAAGACCTAAGGAGGTCCTGTAGATCTTTGTTGGAGGAAAGATCCAAGCCTCTGTGGCGGAAAACCGCTGCCAACAAACTTCTGTAACCCTTGATCGTAGGAGCTGATAGGGAGCTTACGTTCCTTAGATGTAACAGGAAGTCAGCAATCTGGGTTACATTGGTACTGGTTGAGGAAAACTGCATTGGCCTTGCACCAGCTTCGGAAGACTTCCCATAAAGACTGATAGACTCTGAGAGTGGATGTCGTCCTTGCTCTGGCAATCGCTCTGGCTGCCTCCTTCGAAAAGCCTCTAGCTCTTGAGAGTCTTTCGATAGTCTGAAGGCAGTCAGACGAAGAGCGTGGAGGTTGGGAGTACCTTCTTTACGTGAGGTTGACGCAGAAGGTCCACTCTAGGAGGAAGAGTCCTGGGAACGTCGACCAGCCATTGCAGTACCTCAGTGAAACATTCTCTCGCGGGCCAGAGGGGAGCAACCAACGTCAGCCGTGTCCCTTTGTGAGAGGCGAACTTCTGAAGTACCCTGTTGACAATCTTGAACGGCGGGAATGCATACAGGTTGAGATGGGACCAATCCAGCAGAAAGGCATCCACGCGAACTGCTGCTGGGTCTGGAATCGGAGAACAATACAAGAGGAGCCTCTTGGTCATCGAGGTAGCGAATAGATCTATGGTTGGCTGATCCCACAGGGCCCAAAGTCTGCTGCAAACATTCTTGTGAAGGGTCCACTCTGTGGGGAAGACCTGACCCTTCCGGCTGAGGCGATCTGCCATGACATTCATATCGCCCTGAATGAGCCTCGTTACCAGCGTGAGCTTTCGATATTTTGACCAAATGAGGAGGTCCCTTGCGATCTCGAACAACTTCCTCGAATGAGTCCCTCCCTGCTTGGAGATGTAAGCCAAGGCTGTGGTGTAGTCGGAGTTCACCTCCACCACCTTGTTAAGCTGGAGGGACTTGAAGTTTATCAAGGCCAAATGAACTGCCAACAACTCTTTGCAATAGATGTGAAGTGTCCTTTGCTCCTGATTCCATGTTCCCGAGCATTCCTGTCCGTCCAGTGTCGCACCCCAGCCCGTGTCCGATGCGTCCGAGAAGAGACGGTGGTCGGAGGACTGAACAGCCAATGGTAGACCTTCCTTGAGAAGAATGCTGTTCTTCCACCACGTTAGAGTAGACCTCATCTCTTCGGAAACAGGAACTGAGCCCGTCTCTAGCGTCATGTCCTTTATCCAGAGAGCAGCTAGATGATACTGAAGGGGGCGGAGGTGGAGTCTCCCTAACTCGATGAACAGGGCCAGCGATGAAAGTGTCCCTGTTAGACTCATCCACTGCCTGACTAAGCATCGGTTCCTTCTCAGCATGCTCTGGATGCATTCTAGGGCTTGGAAGATCCTTGGGGCCGACGGACAAGTCCGAAAAGCTCGACTCTGAAGATCCATACCCAAGGAGACAATGGTCTGGGATGGAACGAGCTGAGACTCCTCAAAATTGACCAGGAGGCCCAGTTCCTTGGTCAGATCCATAGTCCATTTGAAAATCTCCAGACAGCGACGACTTGAGGGAGCTCTTAAAAGCCAGTCGTCTGACGGAGCCGGACACAAGATCATGATACTGCTGCACAGTCTGTAAACTGTCAATCATGGGCAAGCGAGGAAGTACAGTGACAACCCGAATCTGTCTAGACTGTCTGGGTCGTACAGACAACTCCTTAACGGGTTGCTGAGGTTGCCCACTGCGTCACAACAAGTCCCTTCTGTTGGTTGTTGAACGTCTTCCCCGTGACACATTGACTCCGTAAACAAAAAATCCTCTAACAAGGACTAAGCTTGGACTGCATGTCATGCAACACAGCTCAAGGTCTATGGGAGCAGGTGTGGTAACAGACGGGATTAGCGGCTGAAGTGTAACCATTACCTTCCCTGTAAGCATGTTATGCTTAAATAAAAGTCCATAAGAGGTTATGCAGCTAAAGGCTCCCTCCAAATGACAGAGTCCTCAAGGGAATATCAGAAGGAGGGAGAAAAGAACTTTCTCATCTACAGGGACCTTATCCTAGAAAAGCTAAGTTCTCTGAGTGAGGGTTCACTGGTGCAAAGCAGCAGACTAGAAGGCAACGTTATGAAACTGCTTGACAGTCTAGTGAGTTGGCAACAACCCAAGATGTGTTGAGAAGCATGCGGTAAGGTATGCAGAGCATGATGTATGCAGAGTATGCTGTATGCAGAGCATGCTGAATGCAGAGCATGCTGTATGCAGAGCATGTTGTATGCAGAGCATGCTGAATGCAGAGCATGCTGAATGCTGAGCATGTAGGAAGAAGAGCCTGCTGTAAGCAGAGCCTGCTGAAAGGAAAGCAGAGCGTGTGCATGGCGTTTAACATTTCTCAGAAATTCCATGACCAGTGCTAGAGTGCTTAATGCATGCTTGCATGGGGTTTAAACCATGGTATGCTGAACAGCAGAGTCAGAACGAGCTGGAACAACAACAGAGGTTTCCTCAACTTGAGGGAAAACCTGAGGTTCAGACTGCATAGGCTGAACAACAGACGGAGCAGAAGGCAGGTGCAAGGGTGAAGGAGGTTGACTCCTAGCAAGAGTTGCACCCAAGGATTGTACCAGCTAAGCGGAGGACGGAGGCGGAGTAGTCCGTTCCTGTTCCTGAGAGATGAGTGGAGCATGAGAAGGTTGAGGCTGCGCAGAACAAGGTAAAGTTCTAGCAAGCTGAGGCTCCTGAGGCGCAAGTGCATGGTGTAGATGAGCTTGCCTAGATGAGGGTTGAACTCGGTGCAGCGCTGGTTGAGCAGACAGACTCACGGAGGGGAGAGGTTGTTGTACCCCAACCGAGAGTTGCACCACTGGAGGAGCAGCAAGGGGAGGAGGAGGAAGAGTGTAACTCTCCTGATCCCAAAGCAAGGGTTGCCTTAAAGAAGGCTGAGGCTGAACAACACTGTGAACAGCAAACTCCGAAAGTGGTTCAACATCGTACGCCTGGCAGATGGAGCTGCGACTGGGTGCAGCGAGTGCAGGCGGGTGCAGCACAGGCTGAACGGGTGCAGGAGGTTGGTGCACCACCGGTGCAGGCGGGTGCAGCATAGGCTGAACGGGTGCAGGAGGTTGGTGCACCACCGGTGCAGGCGGGTGCAGCACAGGCTGAACGGGTGCAGGAGGTTGGTGCACCACCGGTGCAGGCGGGTGCAGCACAGGCTGAACGGGTGCAGGAGGTTGGAGCACCACAGGTGCAGGAGGTGCAACACTCTCAGCACGACACTCACGCATCAAGTCCGAAAGCTGTGCTTGCATGGACTGTAGTAGAGTCCACAACATCATACGCCTGGCAGATGGTACTGTGATCAGGCGGAGCGAGTGTAGGAGGAGGGAGTGTAGGCGGAGGCGGTGGAGCAACACTCTCAGCCCGACACTCACTCATCAAGTCCGAAAGCTGTGCTTGCATGGACTGTAGTAGAGTTCACAACATCGTACGCCTGGCAGATGGTGCTGCGACCAGGCGGAGCAGGTGCAGGCTGGGCGAGCACAGGCGGAGCAGGTGCAGGCTGGGCGAGCACAGGTGCAGCGAGAACAGGTGGAGGGAGTGCAGGCGGTGCAACACTCTCAGCCCGACACTCACGCATCAAGACCGAAAGTTGTGACTGTATGGACTGCAGTAGAGTTAACTTGGGGTCGGCAGACACTAAGTTCTGCTGAGGTAAAGCCTTAACAGCAGAGATCTGTTGTGGCAGAACCTTACTCCTCTTAGTCGGAGTGTAATCAACTGATGACTTAGGAGAGTCAGAGCTAACCCAACGACTGCATTCGGGTTGTGAACTTTAACTTCGTACGTCTGGCATAGGTCTGGACTTAACGTTTAAGAAGTCTTGAGACCTGAGACCAGCGTTACTCTGCCTTTATTTTCTCCCCTAATCTCTTCTGCAGACGAGCAAAATAAGGGCTCAATCGTCTGCGGGTGGGAGTGACGGTCTCGGTAAGACACGCCCACAACCACCGAGAATACTTCTGTGCGCCGATCAAGGCCTGCTGAACCCTTATGCCCTTCGACATTGCTTCTCCCCTGGGCTTGGGAGCTTGCAAGAGGTCCCGGACTGGGAGGACGACTGGCGCGCACAAAAGTACCCTCACGCACTAATCACTTATCACTTTGATTTCTGTTTGCACTTATTTCACTGAACTCGAAACTTAAGTGGTTTGTACCTGAAATACGCAATTCTATCCTTTCTCAAAGTTAGTAATTGCGAAAACAGAATTACAATGTAACAGAAAAATCTAATGAAAGATAAATCAGTGGTTGGAAAGAGACTAAACACTAGATCACTCTAGAAACGTTTAGTTTCTTCCCCTAAAGAGACTAGGGAGAAGAGCAAAAATCGATAATGACGTTACTCGTACGCCTGGCAGGCTTGAATGAAACGTTTATCCTCTTTCTCCCTCCGTCTCTATCTCTCTCTCTCTCTCTCTCTCTCTCTTGACTTAGAACCTGAGAGCAGAGCCCAATCATATATATCGTTAAAACATATTATTGTTAAAGGAAAAAACTGAAAAGTTCCTTTATTAGGATCAAAACCATTAAGTTAAGAAAGAATGAACAAAACGCTAGACACGGTTACTCTTACTGCAACGTGAAACCGTGAACATTCTTTCTCTATCGTAACGATAGAGTGCAAGTTGAACGTTCTGAACGTCAACAACTGCAGAGACAAAACAAAACGTTAGTTCAGCTTTGAAAACAGTACGAGACTGTCAAAGAAAATCTTTCAAACTCTGTGGCGGAAATAGCATAATATGTTAACAGGTAAAACCGAAATGACGGGCTCAAAGTTTATTAACTTCGGTAAAAGACCGCCTACTATTAGGAAGGTCGAATATAAACAAATATAAAAATTAATTTTAATGAGTTTATAATAAAAGGAAGTTAATCGAAGAGGCCTATAAGAGGCGGAGAGATATAAAATAAATCTATAACTTTGTTAAGCAAAATTAAGAAAGAGAGTCTATACTCTCTTAGACACCAACACTTCCGTCTAAGGGAAGGGTCGGCCATTGAAAGGTGAACGAGAGTTCATACTCTCTCGTCACCATAATTAATCAAATTAATTCCAAAAGCTAACTAAGCTAATATAGAAGTTTTCCAGTAAAGCGACAGCCGAAATCAAAGAGAAATACTTCACCAAAGTCGTGAAAATACTCCAAGAACATAAGCGTATCCCAGAACGTCTTGCCGGAAGCACGACAGAGGAATAATTGAGGAGGTGTCAACAAGAAGTACTTGAGTACCTGGCCACAGGTGGCGCTGGTAAATACACCCCCTTCTAGTATTGTGATAGCTGGCGTATCCCTCCATAGAATTCTGTCGGGCAACGGAGTTGACAGCTACATGATTATCGGGTAAGTTTAATATTGAAAAAATTGAAACTAAAATCAATTATTTCATCACTTACCTAAAAATTATGTACTGTGCATTCGTTCAGTTAAAAATACACTTGTATACCCTATGTAGCCAAGGTTCCTGCCCCAGGAAAAGGGAAGTTTGTGTATTTTAAATTATAACACCATCTTCCATTCTTTATTTTCTTCCGTTTTAGCTACACTTTTTATCTTCAAATAAGAAATAAGATTAGAATTATTATGTAAAAGCTCCTGTTTTACTCATTAAATCAAAATTGTAAACAAACCTTTTTCGATGAACCCGTGTTGAATGAGGAATTGATTTTATCAAAATCAGCTTCTACACACTAAAATCTATGCAAGTTCTAAAAAAAGAAGCTGTATCTTTTTATAGAATAAAAGTGAAGTGAAAAAGACTTTATTTGTGGTTGACACAGGAAATCAGCTGCTTCAAAATTCATGGCTACAGTATAGTCAAAAGATGATTGAGAAATCAAAATGTCAGTGGCTTGGATGTGGCTTTATTTATACATCAGTTATTCCTTCCCCACATTTTAACTAGAGGGAAAAAAAGTTTGCACACATCTTCATAAAAAATTTACTGTATCTTTTTTCTTATCCAAGCTGAGCCATTTCATTGATAGAATGATCAGCATTTGATTTTCTGGGAAGTTTTATTGAAATATGTAATTACTATTCATTATTTGTGATGACCAGACATTCTCAAAAAACAAGATATGAATTACAGTAAAATATGTCAAGGATGTAGTTGAATCAATGACAAACCTTGATGATGTTATACAGTACACCACTTGAATAAAATCAAACTGAGTTAACAGGCATCACTAAAACTCTACCTTAAACATAAATAAGACTGTACAGTAAACTTGTTTATAAATACAATTCCACAATATTAAAAAAGAAACTCTTTCCAAGATGAGTATTCAGGGAAGCCTACTTACAAGAGGGTATCATTAATGCACAGAATAAAGCTCAACCAATCAAGAAGCTTGCTAAACCAAAAAATCAAACATTTACCCTGAAATACAGACAATAATACTGTAAGTCAAGAAATGGTAGCATATCTTGATGTGTCTTCATACTTACTAGAAATGTCATTTAAAATAACATAGAACTTACCCAAGCTCCTTTTTGAAGAAGGTATTGTGTGATTTCGACATCACCAGTGAGACATGCCATGTGCAATGGTGTTACCCGGTCATAGTGCTGTTCATTGATATTGTAACCACTGTCTACTAAACGTTGAACCTCGCTGAAATTTCTCATGGCCACAGCATTATGTAGTGGAAACAACTGAGTTCCTGCAATAATATGAAACTGTCATAACTGAGAAATTTTGTAGCATACATGGTAGCTTTACATATGCTTTACTTGACAATGCAAATGTAATTAATGCGTATTTCAGCAGTTACCTCAAATTGTAGAATCCTTCAGGTAGTAAATGCAAGAAAGAAATTATCTGCATTTATCAACTGTTAAAAATGCAGTCAGACTGTGAAGCCTGAGAACTGTACTATCTTGTTAATCTGTGGCTTTTTTATTTTGAACATTATCTTCACAATATTGAATACAGTACAGATCTGTACAGTACATGTATGTTAATAAAAGAATGGAGATTACAGTACAGCTTTAAACAAGGAGGAAAACTTTCAAGGAATTTTTTTCCAGTTAATTCACAAGGCTAAAACAGGATGAAGTATGATCTCTTCAGTGTCATTCATGACAGGCAGTGGTCTAAAGGTCGCTCATGAATAGCAGAGGCAAAGGACAGGGCAATATCCTAAACAGACCACATGTATGATCAGAGCCAAAGCCCCTCTCCATCTAGGTAGGACCATGGAAGATCAGGCAATAACTGCTGATTACTCAGCAGGTAGACCTATAGGCACCCCCCAAACCCCCCCTTACCGTAGCTCACAAGGACAGTGAAATTATCAAGCTTGAGCAAGTCTTGAACTCTCTTCCAACAGATTGTGAGACACGGATGTGTTCATTACAAAGAAAGATGGTCTTATATTTTATATCTTCCAAGCCATAAATAAACATTGACAATTTATTCAATGTAATTTCAGTTACAAAAAGATCTGACTTGGTTCGATCATTTTTTGCTTTTAGCTAATCCACTTCCATTATTTATTTAACCACTTCATAAATTTTATTTCCTTTGAGTATTCGTAGTACTCTACAACAAAAGGAGGTGGAATTTATATGCAGAATGAGATTAAATTACACATATTTGCAAGCGAATAAACAGCTTTATACTATGAGATGATAAAGGCAAGACCAAGTCCCTCTCTTTTCCTCACAGGTTATATCAAATCAATTTGAAGGTAGTCATTCCATATAAATACAAACAATTATAGTATACATAATTTGAAGATATGTGCAATAAAAGAATTTTGAAAAAGGTAAAACCTATTTCTGGGGAGGTGCTTTGTAGTCCCGAAGGACCAAGCTAGAATAGGGAATCCAATACAACATGATATACCTAAGAAGTATTGCCTTCCTTACTCTCGGCATAGACTCAGTGTGTACTGTATTATTCTAATCCACCGAGTCTTTTATTTCCACCACCATCTCCGAAATGATGATCCATGGGGTTTGCGAGCACAGCTCAACATGTACCGTTGGCCAGAACATAGGAGCAGAGATGTAATATGATATTTTAATTATACTTACCCGGTGAATATATAATAGCTGCTACTCAGCGGCTCGACAGAAAACACACTCAAAAACTCGCGAGCGATCGCTATGAAGGTTGCGGGTGTGACCACCAGCGCCAACTATCGGCCAGATACCACTCTCGCATGTAAACAAACCCTTCAATTCTTCTCGTCCCGCTGCGTCTCTATTGGGGAGGAAGGGAGGGCCTTTAATTTATATATTCACCGGGTAAGTATATTCAAAAATTTATTTTATAATTAAAATATCATTTTTAAATATTTAACTTAGCCGGTGAATATATAATAGCTGATTCACACCCAAGGCGGTGGGTAGAGACCAGAGTTAATTAAGTTTACAGCGTATAAGCTAAGAGTTTTTGACAGTTATCAATATAACAAAACCAAAATATATAGGTACCTGGTAAGGAAGTTGACTTAGACGATTACTCTGCCTTGTAAGTCTGTCTTCCTCACGAAGCCCAGCGATCCTCTTAGGATGCTGAAAGACTTCCAGGAGCTGAAGTATCAAGGGCTGCAACCCATACTAACAGGACCTCATCAAACCCCTAATCTGGGCGCTCTCAAGAAATGACTTTGACCACCCGCCAAATCAACAAGGATGCGAAAGGCTTCTTAGCCTTCCGTACATCCCAAAAAACATTTCAAGAGACAGATTAAAAAGGATATTGGAATTAGGGTAATGTAGTGGTAGAACCCTCACCCACTACTGCACTCACTGCAACGAATGGACCCAGTGTGTAGCAGTCCTCGTAAAGAGTCTGGACATCTTTTAAGTAAAATGACGCGAACACTGACTTGCTTCTCCAAAAAGTCGCGTCCATAATACTTTGCAGAGATTTATTTTGCTTGAAGGCCACGGAGGTTGCTATAGTTCTAACTTCGTGCGTCTTAACCTTAAGCAACCATCGGTCTTTCTCATTCAAGTGAGAATGAGCTTCTCGTATTAAAAAATCTGATAAAATATGACAAAGCATTCTTTGACATAGGCAATGATGGTTTCTCAACTGAGCACCATAATGCCTCAGATTTACCTCGTAATGACTTAGTACGAGCTAAATAGAACTTAAGAGCTCTAACAGGACATAATACTCTTTCCAGTTCGTTGCCTACGATCTCTGATAAGCAAGGAATATCAAAAGATTTAAGCCAAGGACGAGAAGGCAGTTCATTTTTTGGCCAGGAAACCAAGTTGAAGTGAACAAGTGGCTTTTTCTGTAGAAAAAACCGATGTTCTTACTGAAGGCATGAAGTTCACTGACCCTTTTAGCCGAAGCCAAGCACACTAGGAAAAGTGTCTTGAGGGTGAGATCCTTCAGGGAGGCTGAATGTAATGGCTCAAACCTGTCTGACATGAGGAACCTTATGACCACGTCTAAGTTCCATCCAGGAGTTGCCAAACGACGTTCCTTAGAGGTCTCGAAAGACTTAAGGAGATCTTGGAGATCTTTATTGTTGGAAAGATCTAAGCCTCTATGTCGAAAGACCGAAGCCAACATGCTCCTGTAGCCCTTAATCGTGGGAGCTGAAAGGGAGCGAACCTTTCTCAGATGTAAAAGAAAATCTGCGATTTGGGCTACAGAGGTACTGGACGAGGACACAGATGCTGACTTGCACCAGTCTCAAAAGACTTCCCACTTCGACTGGTATACTCTAATGGTAGAAGCTCTCCTCGCTCTTGCAATCGCACTGGCTGCCTCCTTCGAAAAGGCTCGAGCTCTTGAGAGTCTTTCGATATAGTCTGAAGGAAGTCAGACGAAGAGCGGGGAGGCTTTGATGGATATTCTTTACGTGGGGCTGACGTAACAGATCTACCCTTAGAGGAAGACTTCTTGGAAAGTCTACCAGCCATTGAAGTACCTCGGTGAACCAATCTCTCGCGGGCCAGAGGGTAGCAACCAACGTCAACCTTGTCCCTTCGTGAGAGGCGAACTTCTGCAGTACCTTGTTGACTATCTTGAATGGTGGGAATGCATATAAGTCCAGAAGAGACCAATCCAGTAGAAACGCGTTTATGTGGATTGCTTCTGTATCTAGGATTGGAGAGCAATAGATTGGTAACCTTTTGGTCAACGAGGAGGCAAAGAGGTCTATGGTGGGTTGACCCCAAGTAGCCCAAAGACTCTTGCCCACGTCCTTGTGGAGGGTCCATTCCGTGTGTATCACCTGACCCCTCCGACTGAGACAGTCTGCCAAGACGTTCAAGTCCCCCTGGATGAATCTCGTCAACAGGGAGATGCCTCGATTTCTTGACCATAAGAGAAGGTCCCTTGCGATCTCGAGCAGCGTGAAGGAGTGTGTGCCTCCTTGCTTGGAGATGTACGCCAAAGTTGTGGTGTTGTCTGAGTTGACCTCTACCACTTAGTTTCGAAGAAGCTTTCGAATATCATCAAGGCCAAGTGGACTGCTAATAGCTCCTTGCCGTTGATGTGCATGCTCTTCTGACTTGAGGTCCACAGACCCGAGCATTCCCGACCGTCCAGGGTCGCACTCCAACTCAAATCCGACGCGTGGTTTGGGTTCTTGACTGCTAGGGATAGTCCCTCTCTCAGACTGATATTGCCGTCCCACCATTTCAGGCATGCCTTTACTGGTTCGGAGACTGGGAATGATACCGTCTCTAACGTCTTGTCCTAGTTCCAGTGAGAGGCTAGATGGAACCGGAGAGGCAGAAAGTGTAGTCTCCCTAGTGAGACAAACTGCTCCAGGGATGAGAGAGTCCCTACGAGACTGTTCCAATCTCTGACTGAACAAACGTTTTCTTTTCAGCATTAGTTGGACTTCGAGCAGGGCTTGTTCTATTCGGTGGCAGACGGAAAAGCCCGAAAAAAACTGGACTGCGAATCTCCATCCCCAAATATAGAATAATCTGGGATGGGATCAGTTGGGACTTTTAGGTTGACCAAAAGTCCCAACTCCCTGGCCAGACTCAACGTCCAATGTAGATCCTGCAGACAGCGAAGACTGGACGATGCTCTGAGAAGCCAGTCGTCCAAGTAAGGGCTCGAAACTGGTACCCCACATTCCTGTAAACAAACCTCAGAAACGGTTGGGAATCCGGGTGTATAGGAATGTGGAAGTATGCCTCCTGAATGTCGAGAGAGACCATCCAGTCGCCTTCCATAAATGCTGTCAAGACAGCCTGGTAGACTTCATCGTGAAGTTTGTCTTGACAATGAACACATTGAGCGCACTTGCCTCTTACGTACTCCTGCAGTGAACATGGCTGCCAGATCATTGGAGCCATCCCTGAGGGACTTGTTCCTGCAGAGAACGTGGCTGTCAGATCATAGGAGCCATCCCTGAAAGCCTTGTTTATGCATGACATAATTGTACAGCAAAACTTCAAACGCTCGAAAATAGCTCTGAAGTCGACCATAAAATCTTGGAGCGTCTCATGGCCAGGCGCCAGGGAGAGTCTATGAGGTTTGAGAAGTCTATCTGGGCAGAGGCAGGAACTCCCAAGCCGAGAACTTCTCTCGTGTCATATCAGACTCTCGCTCTATAAGCCAGCTTAAAAGTAGGGAAAGCAAAGGCTGTCTCCTCCAAACTCCTCCTGGTGATAAACCAGTCGCCTAGCAAACGTAAAGCTCTCTTAGAAAAGCGAGAGAGCACTAGCTTATAAAACAACGGCTTCGAAGTAGCTAGGCCTAGTGTAAACTCTGACGTTTAGGCGAACGAGGAGCAGCAGTTACAAAAAGATCCGGACAAAGATCCTTAAAAATCAGTATGATCTATTTAAAGTCCATAGAGGGCTAAGCAGCTTTAGGCTCCTCTCCGTCTCACAGAGTCCTCAAGGGAATATCAGTAGGAGGGGGAACAGCAACTTCCTCATCTGAAGGAACCTTGTCCGACAATAGCCGAGTCTCAAGCAAGGGAGAGACCTACCGTGGTGGCAATGCTTTACAAGCAGAGTCCACACGCACTGGTGCATTAGTAGCGGACCAGGACGCAACGTCATGTAACTGCTTGACAGTCTGTGAACTGTCAACAACAACAGGTGCGTGAGGACGCACAGCGTCCACTCGAGACTGCTTTGACCGCCTAGTCTGAGCAGTCAAAACAACTCTAGAATGCGGAGGTTGACGCTCAGCGTCAAAACAAGTCAACTCCGATGGTTGGCGAACGTCCTGAACGTCAACAGGAGCATCAGCAAGTGGCGTAACGTCCAAATGCGGCTGAAAATCCACACGAGACCGCATCGAGTGTGGTTCTAAACAACCTGACAGACATGACTTGGCTACGCCAACGTCAACAGGACGCACAAAGGAACATTTGGGTGGCTGAAGGCCAGGATCTCGATGAGATAAACGGCTAGGCTCAACGGACTTATCGGCAGAATAGTCTTCCATAAGGGAGGCAAGCTTATTCTGCATGTCTTGCCGTACAACCCATTTAGGATCAACGGGAATGGTTGCGGTAAGAGACGAGGGTAACGTCTGTGACTGCAAAACCTTGCCTACAAAAAGACTCGGAGTCTGTGTTACGCTTTTGTTTAGGCGGCGAGCAGTCTTCCGATGACTGCATAGGGTCAGAGCTGTCCTAATAGTTAAAACCAGGACGCTGGACCTGTCCTGAAAGGACTGACTTTCGCTTAAAGGGCCTCGAAACCTTGTTCCACGGTTTCTTATGCGAAAAGCCTTCGGATGACGAGGAGAAAATCGTCTCTCTCGCCTTATGGTAGGGGTGATCTTGGTGAGATACGCCTGATACCATAGAGGGAACGTCTGTTCGCTGATCAAGGCCTCTCGAACCCATAAGTCGTACGACATTACTTCTCCCCTGGGCTTGGGAGCTTGCAAGAGGTCCCGGACTAGGCGAACGACAGGCACGAACAGACGAACCCTCGGTCGCAACACTGATAACACTTTGCGCAATATCACTTTATCACTACGATTTTCTGTTTTGCACTTATTTCACTGAAATCGAATTTTTTAACAATTCATTAGGTATGAATAAAACTGATTTCTACCTGAAGCACGCAATTCTACCCTCATCAAAAGGTTATAATTGTGAAATCAGTCGTATAATGTAAGCACATTAATACCAGCAAAAAAAACAGTAAACATATTTTAAGATAAAAAGATCAGTGGCTGGGGAAGAGACTAAACACTAGTTCATTCAAAACTACGTCTTCAATCTCTCACCGTACAGTGCCTTGGGACGAGAATAAAAAACTAAAAACGTTTTATCCTTTCTCCCCGTACAGAGACTAGGGACGAGAGTAACTCGAGAACAACGTTACTCGCTTGGGACGAGATAAAGATCGGAACGTTCTCTCTCCTCTCTCTCCCTCCGTCTCTATCTCTCTCTCTCTCTCCCTCCGTCTCTATCTCTCTCTCTCTCTCTCTCTTGATTTCGCACCGAAGAGAAGAGCCCACTTACGTTTCGTCAAAAAAACGGGTTATTTGACCAAAGGAAAAAACTGAAAGGTTTTTCAATTAAAAAGTTCCTTTAAAATAGAATTTAAAACATTTAAGCTTTGAAAGAAGAATGAACAAAACGTCAGAATCGATTTACTCTTTCTGCAAAGTGAAACCGTGATACTCTCTCTCTCTATCGTAACGATAGAGCGCAAACTGCGTAGCATAAATAAACTAAACGTTAGTTCATCTTTGAAACAGTACGAAGACTATTCAAAGAAAATCTTTCATAAAATATCTACTAAAAAATATTCATTTACTAAGTTTTAAATCATTAGCTCTGTAAAAGTTATTTACGATTGAAAGGGCTCAACGTTGTTTAACTTCGGTTTCCAAGTTAGGACCGCCTACTCTCAGGAAAGGTCGCATATAAACAAATCATTAAAAATTTATCTTGATGTTTATTATAAATGGAAAGCTAATCGAAGAGGCCTAATAAAGGCGGGTGAGATATAAAATATATAGAGGAAAATCTATAATTAATTTATAACGTGATAAGATAATTGCTAAAAGCCTAAACACACTTCCGTACTAAGGGAAGGGTCGGCCATTTAAAAGTCAAGGAAAGTCCAAAAAACAATCCAAAGTCATCAAAAATTAAATCTATCCAAAAACGAGTTCAAGATTTAAGTTGAAGATAAAACACCTGTACTGCGAAAGCTCAAACCAAAATGAAGTACTTCACCAAATATGTTGAGAAAACTCCAGGTTCTACAGCGAGTAATGATACGTCTTGTCGTCAAGGTCGACAGAGAAGAATTGAAGGGTTTGTTTACATGCGAGAGTGGTATCTGGTCGATAGTTGGCGCTGGTGGTCACACCCGCAACCTTCATAGCGATCGCTCGCGAGTTTTTGAGTGTGTTTTCTGTCGAGCCGCTGAGTAGCAGCTATTATATATTCACCGGCTAAGTTAAATATTTAAAAGTTAATTTTAAAGGCATAGCGAACCATGATGGAACAAACACCATTAAAAAGACATTAAGTGATTATGATAATCTTAATTTTCGGCCACTTAGGCCTACATCAGCCATAAATATTTTTCCAAATGGTTATCTTGTGCTTATTTTGCATTTCGGACCATTATTATTGTTGTTGCAAAAAAATCGTTTTTGCCATTTCCCCTCTCAAACAACCCTGGTTTCCCACTGGGGTCCCCCATAATTGTCTTTATATAAGGAGTCCAAAAACTGTAAACGAGTGATTTGTCTCAATAATGACGGTCAGAAATTTATAAAACAAAGATTGTGAGTGGGAAAAATATATGGTTCATGTATTTGACTAGAAATTAAATTATCATATATTTACCCATATGTTCCCCACCTAACCTAACCTAGGAGCCATATCCTTACCTACCTGGAGCGGGGGCTGTGACCTCCCCTACTGGCATTTACCCAAAGAGGTACGTCGTAACCCTGTGTTTACTTCCCAACCAGCTTCACTTCCGTATGGCAACACTAAATTATAATATTTTGTAAATCGCAAGACTAGGTTCACAATACTGAACCACATTTCTCACAAAGATAAACATTTACCCAGGGTGTATGTATGATAGCGGCCACTTGTATTATTATGGCTAACTTAGAATACGGCAGTGTAGGGGGGTCCCCCCTCCCGTTAAGTAAGTAGGTAAGGACAGGGCTTGTAGGTTAGGTTATGGGGGAAAGTTTAGGTTAGGGGGGAAAGTTTAGGTTAGGGGGGAAAGTTTAGGTTAGGGGGGAAAGTTTAGGTTAGGGGGGAAAGTTTAGGTTAGGGGGGAAAGTTTAGGTTAGGTTAGGGGGGAAAGTTTTGGTTAGGTTAGGGGGGAAAGTTTAGGTTAGTTGATGTCCATTTTTAATCCACATGGGAGGAACTGGCCGCTGGTATACATAGACTCCATTTTCCCCTTACAGAAAATTAATTTGACAATTAATAAGAAAGTTTATGCTTGTCCCAACCAACTACATAATCTCTGACAGAGGATTAAAAACAGCATTTATGTTATTATTTAAGGTGATATGTGGTTTAAACAACTTGAATACGTAATGCGAACTATCGAACATCATTTACCATTAAGTGTGAAAATAACATAGGGCGTCTTGCTGGGAACACTATACGAATACAGGACCTGACAAAGAATATACAGTACAGTAAACAATACTGTACTGTATAGTGAAAGAAAAGTTTACTCCACTAAGCCTCTAGGCTTATATACGTACTTGAATAATCAATTTCCAACACTGGCCCGGCTGCTGCTTCCATCATCTTGTTACACCTAGGTTTAGCCTGTATATCACTTAAACAATTCAAGTATTCAAAGCTTGGCTAGCTTTTCTTGCTGTTGGTCAATGCAGATCTGGGGTACAGTGCAGTACTTAGATTCTGAAGTACTTGTCACTAAAAGCGTATGCTCGCAAACGAGGACGAAAAGTGTGCAGTGACTGTACTATTGGCATCTTCATCGAATAAATGTAAAATAACTTTGCAATGTGACGCAATGTTCGACGCCAAACGAACTCCAACTTTTGCTATGATTCGGACTCTGTGTCAGAGACATGCCAGCTGATCTTTGTTTACTCTTGTAAGAGAGATACAAGTTGAGAATTCTGAGGCTCGTGCCAAACATCGTTCTCATCACCTATAAATAGTATTATTTCTAAAGTAGCATATCTTATGATATCTTATAATAGAATACAATAGGATATATAATAAATTGGAGTTTTATTGTACTATTTCTCTGGTATAATCGTGTAATAAGGTTTTTATCTTTACTCAAAATATGGAGACTAATGTCTGAAATTCAACTCTATAGATAAACGAAACGCCATCGGTGTCTTTTGGCAGGTTATCTTTGTGCTTCTAATATCGTTATTTCACTCGACATAAAGTCCCAACTGGGATATGGGACAGTCAGGCAGTGCCTTCTGTCAATCAGGTCAGTATATATTGTGTTACAAATGTATGCAATAATCGGTAGTCCATAATAAATTATTAGTAACTTGGGAGTAGGCTAACGATATCATTTCTTTGAGCCTTTTGCATCCATTGGCCAGATTATCACATTAACTTGAATATCCACAACGTTATCTATGTAAGATATTATTCATGTTTGATTGGAAATGCTTACGGTGCTATTGCGTATTTGGTCTTGTGCTTGCTTAGTCATACCAACAAATTGTAATCTACTAAAAATACACCCCGGTCTAATCTTCTGGGTTGTGGAAACCGCAAATTTCCAATTTTAAGATTTGGTAAATGTTTTAAAACTTAGAGACTTGGAGGTTACCACTGGAAATGTATTATAACGGATAACCAGTTAAGAGCTAGGGTTCATTTAGGAATTACATAACTGTCATGGCAAAGATTGTCATAAAGTATCTATTTGTTTGATAAGGGTCCGAAGTGCTACTGTCCTCAGCGGGCAGCATGTCCTCAGTGGGTCCTACCCGCTGAGGCTAAACATGTTATATAGGGAAAATGCCCCCACCAGGCTATGTTCAGTTAGTGAATGGGGTCTCCCCTGCTATGTCCCTTTCAGGCAATGTAGCCATTTGTAGATAGTCACTGATTGTCATCATCTTTCTAAAGGGATTATTGATATCCAAACATTGTTTCCACCAAACCTGAGCTGGGCCACTAAGAGCACACCCCAGTATCTCCACCCCTGCATATTCCTAAGTGCAATTAGCTTAGCTGACACATGGCTCACTCCCCAGGGCCAGAGGTGTGAAGCCACAGCTTGGCTTGGCAGGCTAGCTATTGTGTTGGTCACCCCTGCATATTCCCTATATAACATGTTTAGCCTCAGTGTATTAATAATAATACAACATGTGATTACAGTATATTATATTATATTATAGACCATCAAAAAGAGTTGAAGTATTTTTAGCTTTAATTACAGGTACATTGATATTGCATTGCATGACAATTTAGCCGCGTATGCAACCCAATATATTCATGATAGTCTTTCTTACCTGCATTGTTCTTAATTTTGGAAACTCTATGGAAGACTTGTTGCTGGAACGCCAGGTTAACGTAGACCAAGCAGTTAGTCGTTTCGCAATTTGAAATCGTATCGATGACGTTTGTTATTTCGATGTCAAGTAGATATAGAAAATGAAAATTCTAGATTTATGGAAAAATCTGTGATACTGCTCGGTTAACTGTTTTGAGTTTTTTATATCTACAGGAATATTACATTATAATAATAATGATTATTATTATTATTATTATTATTATTATTTTTGTTGTATTTAATGTTCATTGGTAATAAAAAAAATATAATATATAACATGTTTATCCTCTGTGGGTAGGTGCCCACTGGGGACACAACCCACTGAGGACAGTAGCACTTTGGGTACTGTTGATTTGTTTACTACCGGAGGGGTGATGGACTTGTAATACGGAAATTATGAAAATAGATAACTTCGAAAGCTTTGTATTAAGATCAAGAATCTGAAACTTAAAATAATAAGTAATTCTACAAAAGAATAAGAAACTTCTTACTTCTGAATGCTCAATCTTATTATTTAAGATTATTTCACCTCCATTAACATAGATTACAAAAGTAAGTGAATCATTGTCAAGTTTTATGTGTAAATACTCACAAATTGAAAGGGTAGCTCCTAATTACGCCAACATTGTTATATTGTTAAGGACTTAGTAACACGAATGCTTGTGCTAATAGTACGTTGTTATTTATGTAGTGTTTTGACTTAAATTCACACATTCCAGTCTTGTGTAACATTATGAAGTTTCAAGTAAAAATTTCAGAACTTATAAGGACTTTACTTGAATTTACAGTTTCAATCAGGGACGTATGCAGGATTTAAAGATGACAATTTGAAATGTAATGTATGCAGTGTGTTTTGAACCTTCGTATCTGTCGCAAAGAGTAATTTTAGAGATACAAGACCATCTTTGAGAACAACAATAAATCAGGGACCAGAGTGAGAAATGGGAGTATTTGGATATGGAAACACCAAAAAAATATTGGTTTGAACCAACAAAAAGTTAGAAATGCATAAAATATGATAACCAGTTGAAAAATATATAGTTCATGTCTTTGGCATGAAATTAAAGTATCATATCATTACCTATGATTTTTATAGCTTCCTTCAATTGGTCTGTGCTCTGCCATGCCTCGCTTTTCTCACAATTAAACAATTTTAGCAGGCTCATATGGATCTGGCAAGTTGTTCATGATTTGGCCATTATTTCAGAGATAGTTTAGACTTTTCAGATGAACAGGAAGAGTTATATAGTGAACGGGATGTTATGAATAAAATTAATTACCAAAATTGAATAAATTACGATAATTTTGTAACACTTGTGACCTCCACTTTCCATCCATAATGTCACTTTATACTGCAAATCTCCCAAAACATTTATATATATATATATATATATATATATATATATATATATATATATATATATATATATATATATATATAACCTTCAATAAACCACCTATGGACTTGTCTATACTGATTATCTTGCCTCATCCAGATTAATAAGTTGTACATGCTGATTTACCTTCATGTGGTTTGTATTTGTTCACTTCATTAGGAAGCACAAAATATTCACATTATCTACCGTAAAATGTACTGGTTCGCACTGCATAGTTAAAAATAATTACTTAAATATGCTAGCCAGCATAAAGTTAACAACCCATGCTCCAATTCAATAAATTTATCAAAATTTATCGAAAGAAAACCAGTCAACAGAGCACAAATAGGAAGTTCACATTAAACATTTCTTCACACTCTACTAAAGCCAATTTTATGGAATGAATTGTACATTGTGTTTTAATTCCAAAATTATAGTTGATGGGAGAAACAGAAATCTAAAGAGATTATTGGGATTCAGCATCATATCCATTCTGTGACTTTTCTATATATACAGTATATATAAGAAAAATAGTTTGGTTTTCACCCCCACATTGCATTGCAAGAAAAAGACAATCCGAACATGATCCCATCACATAACACTTTTCAGATCTTTTTTGGAACTTAAAAAATATCTCTGTGAATAACATTAATCATCGACAAATACTTCAGTAATCGTTAGTTTTTGATAGATTTTATAATATATCTCTGTGAATAAAATTATTCATCGGCAAATACTTCGGTAATCATTAGTTTGTGATATATTTTATAATGTTTTTCATATTATTCAGGGTATAAATATTTGTTAGCAAGTAAAAAAAAAAATGATATTTCTTCTCTTGGTTGAAACTGTGATGTTACCATATTGTCATACGATATTTGTCATGGCATGGTTTTTACATTCAATTACATTTGTTCTTTCCGGATCTAATATTTTGTAATTTTTTTTTTTCATTTATATGAAATAATTATTTAGATCTTCAAGATTCTATAAACTTTAAGCCAATCCGCCCAGTTATTGTACATTTGTCAGAACAAATTTCAAAAAGTGACTGTAACATTCATCTAGTTATGTATAAACTTTTCTTATCCAGGGGATTGTGTATTGGATATTTTTACATGTTTAATAATTTATGCCTTATTAGTCAAGTCACTTTTAAACATTTATTTCTCGTTATGGGTGGAATTCTTTTTTAGAGAGGCAGTATTGGATAGAAACTGTTTATATTCAGTATTATATGACTGTAAGTATCCAAGAATTTAAATAGATTTTTATACTCTGAAGAGACTATTGTGATGTAGGACCATAGTGTAATAATTGAGAAGGATAAAAGTAATGATAGCGTACACTAATTGTAAAATGAAATGAGGTTAGCCACTCTGAGAGTGATTAACATAGTAAGGCCTTTCACCAGAATAACAATGGTAAGGGTAATTCACAATTTTTGCACATGTTGGGTTAGAGGATAAACTAGAATAAAAACTTCAAGTAGCTCAAACACAATAAAACACCCTATCCATTCCCCTTGTGTTGTGAGTTTTATTTCAAATGAAGAAGGGCCTTGAGCAGTAAATCAATGAGTAATTTGTATTAAACTCTTTTCTCAGTTCATTAGATATTGGAGAAGAAAAAGTCCTGTACGTGTATGATAGTTAATTAAGTTTAATTCAAATACAGTAGAACCTCGGTTTACGAATTTAATTCGTTCCTAATGCGAACTCTTAGACCGAAAAATTCGTATCGCGAAACGAATTTCCCCATAAGAATGTTATAAAATCGAAATAATTAGTTCAACCCATCTACAAAAACCAATTTTCACAAATTTTTC
Source organism: Palaemon carinicauda (assembly GCF_036898095.1). Lineage (NCBI taxonomy): Eukaryota > Metazoa > Arthropoda > Malacostraca > Decapoda > Palaemonidae > Palaemon > Palaemon carinicauda. The sequence goes on from NC_090757.1 coordinate 2,921,979, forward strand.
CTTACACATACAGTACTCTACTGTACTCTACACAAAATTATTAAAATATTGCAGTCATTTAATGATGAAAATATGGATATGCATGCACAGTAAACCTGAACTTTACCTTAGAGGAGTGTCGCTGCTGGCTTGATGGAGACGAGAGGAGGGGAAGGAGGAGGAGGGGGTTACTGCTTGGAGGGAGAATCTCCCTCCATGAGAACTTCAGGAACGTTGACTGGAGTTCTCTTGCGAGAATGGCCTTCACTATCACTGGTTTTGCGTTTGCGAGACTCTTGGTCATTGTCTTTCACAGTTCTTTTCTCCCCCTTCACAAGATATTTTTCAAGGGACACCTGCTTTTGTCTGTTCTTTAAAATTTTATAGAAGTGACCCACCCCATTATCGACTAATAAATTTATTGCACGGTCTGTTTCAGCCTTATTCGGGACATTTTCCTCAAGAAAACTTTTCACGTCTTCCCACTTCTTTAAAAAATCTTTTATCTCACTCGAAGACAGTGATTGTGCAGTGCCTCCCTCCTCGTAAATGGTTCTTGCCTTCTCGCAAATCATGTTCTCATTTACTGAATCTCCTGCGAGCTGCTTCTCATTTAACCACACCATTAATAAATTTTCTACGTCATCAAGAATAGGTGGCCGTTGTTTTGATAACGACGATACACCTTTAGCTACTTTAGCGGCCTTTATTTCTTCTTTTTTCTTTAATATTGTGCATATCGTCGACTGCGAGCGATTGAAAAAACTAGCAATGTCTTTCACACGCATGCCTTGGTCATGCTTCTCGATGATCTCCTTCTTCATCTCGATCGTTATCATCAGCTTCTTCTTACTGCTTTCCTTCTTCGACATCATAGGAGCCATTTTCTATCACAATAATACAGTACAGTACTGTAATCACAAATGAGTGAAAATAAAACAAATCACAAACCAAGTGTAAAAATCACAAAGAAATCATCCACGAATTCACTAAGTATGTATGCTATCGAGACGGCGGATACTGAGATAATGAACGAGTGAAGGGGGTAATAAAGGGGTTTAGGGGGTGGTAGGTATGCGTGGGAGGAGTCACGTGACTCCATTGTGAGATACTGTCGTTAAGTTATTTCCATGAAAAATGCGATCGGGAAGCGCGGCGTTAACACTTTTCCACAAAAAACGGCGCGTGGGAGGGAAATTTAAATTCGTTAACCGATACAATATTCGTTAACCGAGACGAATTTTTCAGAGAAAGTCCCTTCGTAAACCGAAAAATTCGTAAGCGGAGTCGTTCGTAAACCGAGGTTCTACTGTAGTTGAAAGAATTTTTCCTTTGATTTACAGTAGTGGACCAACGGAATAATTTTCTTTTTAAAATAATTTCTGAGAACAATTGGTATGCAGATCATGGTCTAGAATGATTAGAGTTGAACAGTTTTATTCACTTGTAAGAGGTGAAAAGATGATAAATTTTTGTCATTGGCTCACTGGGACACTTATCCATACTGAAAAAAAGTGTACTTTACTCTACTATAAGATGATACTCTTGGTATATGTTGAACAAAGACATCAAATGTTTCTTGACATTTAGCTAGACTATAAAATTGATTGGATTAATTAATGTGAAAGAGGGTGATCAGTTAATAGGGTTTCAGAAAAATACTGTCTTTTATATAATAAGGTCAAAGTGAAGAAGGATTTTGGAACATGTTAAGAAAATATTGGTCTTGGCTATGTTCCTGATCTTATCTTCTGAAAATAGCTTATATTTTAAGTGTTATATTGATAAACAAACACTGTAAGTGATAATGACAGATAATTAGTTTTTATTTTTAGCAGTTTATTTTATGGAATTTTTGTAATTCATTAGTCTGCACATACATAGTTTCAACATAACTATTTTAAGTAAATGTGAATGTCTGTAGTGTTTTTCCGGCTAGAAATTTAAATAAATGTCTTGATTTATTTTCAAGATTCTATTGCTTGCAAAGGGTTGTGTGGAATATTTGATTTTTTAGAATATGTAGGATATGCAAGATATGAATGCAGTTTTAGTGTATTTTGAAATAGCAGATTTAGTTAGGATATTTAGTAAACAGTACTCACTATATTTTCAGTGTGTACACATTCATACATATGAGATGATAGGAAGTATCCGTTTTATTTTCTCAAACTAGCATGAAACCAAATGGATCTGGAAAGTTAGGCAACTAAATAGGATTAATTATGTTTGAATAAATATTCAGAGAGTTCTAGATCTGCTCAAGCTAGATAGTTTGTAGTAGCATCTGCAACCTCACCATCCTTGTAATCTAGGTGTGTGGGGGGGGGGGGGCTTTAGATCTACTTCGCCAAGTCATCAGCAGCCATTGCCTGGCGCTCCCTGGTCCTAGCTTGATGGAGATGGGCCTGATTATTTGTGTATATGGTCAGTCTCTAGGGCATTATCTTGTTCCTTGCCTCTGCCATTTTATGAGTGATCTTTAATCCTGTAATATGAGTAGGCTGATTTTTTCAACTAGAGACAGTCGTATGATTTGCAGAATTTCAGAACATCTTGAAGACTTAATGAAAACTGATACTGAATGACATGAGTATTTTGTTGTAATATGAGGAACATATTGCAAGTCAACCTAGAGGTGATATGAGTGGAGCTTTTTATTGAATATACAACATTGAGGAGCAAAATGTTGAGGGTTGAGTCATGCAATGCTTTTAATTTGTTGTGTTGTGGTTGAGTATGCAAGGTGATTATGCAAGTGTAGAATTTGTTCATCTTATTTTATTAGTGCATGTAGCAGAACTGGGTATTAGATAGATTTCAGGATTGATTTAGATATTAGTATAGGCAGAAAATTAAAGGGCAATTTAATAATGTAGCCTTTCTGGATTTTAGTTTATCATTCGATGCTTTTAATTTAGCATATCATAATTGTGTATATAAGGTGATTCGTTAAGGGTATGATTTGATCATCTTGTTTCGTTAGTGAATGAAAATTGTAACAGAACTGGGAATTAGATGAATTTCAGGATTGGATTTAGATATTTGTATAGGATGAAAATTAAAGGGCAGTTTAGTAGTGAATGATTTGTGGATATTTGTGTAGGGAAACTAAAAACGATATATATATATTTTTTTTTTATAGATATTGTCTATTGAAATTGCCAGTAATTATGTCTATAACAGGCTAGATTGAATTACTCTGGTCTGAAAACTTTCATAGAATTGCGATAATACCGTACTTGATTAGATATGATAAGACCTATATTTTTATTAGTTAAAGAATTAGCATTAGATATGATTAGACATCGTTCTTTTATATCTTGACCTATATTCCGCAAATACTTCGTTTTTTTAATAGGGACACTATTGAGTTGTGGGTATATAAATTTAAAGGGTAAACTACGGTACTTAAATTGAATTAACAGCTCATTTTGAAATTATTAAAATGCCATGCTTTACCTTTTTTTTAATTTTTTTTTTTTACTTTTAAATTTTGAAAAACTTGTATCACTATAAATCTTGAGAAAGTACAGAAGTGCCTTTCAGTGTAGTTTGTCGTATTGTGCACTCGACTCAATAACACACACAACCCTTCACCACCATTATCACCGGTTGATATACACGTTGATACAAATGAGTAGAAACTGTACCTTAGAAAAAAAAATTTATGACTTTAATTATGATAATTAATTTCGTGTCTCTTCCTGGATCTAAGAGTTCAGAGTATCTTAGGTATTTCTACAAAAATTTACAACATTTTGTACTTTAATTAATCATACAACATCTGCTAAAGTGAATAATTTACATTTTTATCCTTGGAGATGAAAAATATAACTTATTTTACCGAGGGATGCTTTTATGTATGGAGGAACTACCAGACCTCGGCATTTAAACAAAAAAATATGTATTTTTATTTCTGTTTCTTATCATGACAGCCTTAAGGTAGATTTTGTTCCTTTTATAATCGTTATTTTCCATCTCGTTTCTGTTGGCATCATTTTGAACTCGGCTCATAGAAAACATGAAACTTCAGGCGTTTATTTTTCCATTGCATTCTTTTTATTATTTTCCTAATATTAAGTTAGATATAGAGAACTTCTCATCCATTATGATCAATGTATTCCGGTGGCATTTACTAAGATGAAATTTCTATCTCATCATCCAGTGGAACAGCTCCTTGGGTTCTTTCAAGGTTGAGCTCAAGTTTTGCGTAGTCGATTATGCATTGAAAATAGAATATGCAAATAAGCGAATACTTTGATGTCTTAAATTATTCTTTTTGGTATTGGTTTTATACAGCCTTTATGGGAATGTGAACTTACGGCGACGGCGTAATTATTGCATATATTCATGTGTTACTGGGTAATGGTTATAAGTATAAAAGCAAAATATCTTCGTCAGAGAAGTATTTTATATATTTTTTAAATGCAACATATCTCTTGGGTTTACGATGTTAACCCAAGAGTCAGAATTTGAAATACAGTCGATGAAAGATGTGTGTCATATTTAGTTAATGGTAAGAGCTGGCTCATATAGAAGGTTGTCGTGGTAGATTTCATGATGATAATAGAAGTTGTAACAGTATTATGTTCGATATTCTGCAGTTACTCCCATGAACTAATTTAACCAACTTTGAGTTTAGCCAGTTCTTGCTTGGATAACCACTGAGAAAAACCAACGCTGTCGACATAAAGGTCCAGTGAACATTTGTGGGTTCTTATAGTATATATAAAAGATCTATTTTAATGTTGTTATTGTTCTTAAAATATTTTGTTTTAACTATTCATTGCTTCTCTTGTAGTTTATCTATTTCCTTATCTCCTTTTCTCGCTGGACAAATTTTCCCTGAAACTATGGTTGTAGTTTCGCTAGTAACATCAATAATAATATCAGCCTCTTAATTGAGGAAAACCGGTATGATTGGGAATCGAAAAAAAAAAATTCTTTTGCAATGGTGGAGCCAAGTTCTATTATTATTGTCCAAACTTTGGATACAATAAACTGCTAAAAGAAAAATATTCTTGTAGTTTATTTATTTCCTTGTTTCCATTCCTCATTGGTCTATTTTTCCCTGTTGGAGCCCTTGGGGTTACAGCATCCTGCTTTTCCAACTGTGATTGTGGCTTAGTTAATAATAATAATGATATCCTCGTAATTGCTGAAAACCTTTATGTTTTGGAGACGAAATTTATTGTACCGTAATGGTGAAGCCATTTTTTTTTCGTCCAAACTCTTCGGTACAATAAATTTCTTTAAAAAAAAAAAAATTTTAACTGAAACACCAAAGAAGAAAATCCATGCTTCTGCACCATGATGCTTCGACCACATCCCTGCAGTGTTTCGGGTACGTTGTGCTTGGGGACGAATAGTTTCTTCTCCTGATTGGAATTTTGGGTGTAGCCTGCTTTTAGTAACGGGGGGTTAATGAGAAACGAGGGGTCTCTTCATCAGAGACAAACGCGTGTACCAATCGTCCATGAGAGGGACGCACGGGTTCATTGTTTGGAATCATCATCATCTACTACGCCTATTGACGCAAAGAGCCTCTGTTAGATTTCGCCAGTCGTCTCTATCTTGAGCTTTTAATTCAGTACTTCTCCATTCATCATCTACTTCGCGCTTCATAGTCCTTAACCATGTAGGCCTGGGGCTTCCAACTCTTCTAGTGCCTTGTGGAGCCCAGCTGAACGTTTGGTGAACTAGTCTCTTGGGGAGTACGGAGAGCATTCCCAAACCGTCTCCATCTACCCCCCCCCCCCTCATGATCTCATCCACATTATAGCACATGAGTAATATCTCTTATAGTTTCGTTTCTAATCCTGTCATTCTACTCAAGGTCCGACTGGATTGTATATTGTCTTTTCTGTCTTTGTTATCGAAGTTGGTAAAAGCTATCGGTTTTAATGATATTCTACATGATAATTAATTTCGTTGTTTAGAGAGAAGTCCTTCCGAGTATAAAATATGTAAAGAATATTATTGAAAGTGGTGTTTAAAGGGTTATTTTGATGGTCGGGACTAGAATTCTCAAATTATAAAACCACTGATAAAGAGTCAACATATGATAGGGAAATATAATTTACGACTGCCTTTGTGTGCTGAAATAAGATTTTACTGTCGTTTACTACTTTCAGCTTGATAAGAAAACTAGAATATATATGCGCTTTACATTATGTAAATGTGATTATGCGTGAAAAATTGTAGTAGATAACAATTTTAAGCCGACTGTTCTCATAATCTCTGTCTGTCTTCTATTGATCTTAGGCCCAACCTCATGTGATATTACGTGCATTCTGGTAAGCAAGCTTTGCGAGTCCTGTGGTGTTCTGCTAATAAGGACAGCGCCGGTTTGTAGCCCGTTATAAGTTCAACTAGATAATAACGAGAATGTATAGCCTATAGGTAAAATATGATAATTAGATTGGTTATTCACGAAATTGAAAGGTGAATGCGGTTTTTTTTTTGTAGTTTCCCTATTTCCTTTCCTCTATTGGGCTATTTTCCTTGGAGCCGTTGGGCTTGTATCATTCTGCTTTTCCAACTAGGGTTGTAGCTTAGCAAGTGATAATAATAATATGCGGAAAATGTGTCTTATTTATGTATACCAGGGAAAGTATATGGTGAGATAGGTTGAGAAAGTATGACAGGTAACATGACTGATAGGGAAAAGGGTAGTGTGGATTTAGGTAATGGAAAAGAGATGTATGTGCCATTCATCTCCTAGTTTACCCTTGGTAGAAAAAGTCAAAGCTTATTTTTTTCTCAAGAAGTGATGTTGGGGCGTTTAGAAAATCATGATTGCGAGTCTGGGATCGTCGCACAACATTTTGAAAATCACGTTTGCGCATGTACACTGTTACATAAGATTCAATGATGGATTTATTTGCCATAGATTACGAAATATGATTATAGAGACAATGAAAATTATGCTAAGATTGTATGGTTTAAATAAATTCTTCGCTACAAATGAGAAAAGTATAATAAAGTTAAATGTATGTTATAAAATGAGTAGAGATTTGAGTGACTGAATTTATTGTGAAAGTGGAGCCAAGACTATGGTGTTTCATGGCCAATGTCCGAGAAGGACTTTGGATGTAAAGGCAAAGTTTTGACAAAAGAAAATTATTTTTTGACACGGATGTGGAATTGTTGATTATTTGCAGATGTTACTGCGCTGGTAAGGGACAGTGAAGATAACCTTTAAAAACTTGGACAAGAATTTTGAAATGTTTCACCAAAGAAATTGTTTGAAAGTAAATGTGAGCAAGAGTAAGGTTAAAGGAAAACCCGCAGATAGTGTTGAATGTTAATGTGTAAAGTTGAATAATGGAAACGGCTGAATCAACAAGTATTTGATAAGAAATATGATGCGAGCGAGCAGCAGAACTAAGGAAGGTAGGAAAGTTTATGGAAAATATTGCGAGACGTGAATATTTTACGAAAGCTATGAATGGTAAAAACCGTAAGAAGGGATATTTTTAGTAAACTCCTCTAATGGTGTATGTATTGAATGCGAATGAAAGAAAGAGGTAGGGGCTGTTGAAATGTAATGTTTGCCTAGTATATGAAATCTATATAGAATTAGTATGGCAAGAAATATAGACACAGTATATAGAAGTGGCCAAAAATGTCGAAGGTTGGAAATGGGGTTAATTTGGCTTGTTGGTAGCGTCCTTGCCTGGTGAACGCCAGACTGGGATTCGAGTCCCACAAACCCGTTAGTTCCTTTGCTCGCTGCAACCTCACTGTCCTTTTGAGCTAAGGATAGCGGGTTTGGAGGAGCCTATAGGCCTATCTATTAAGTCATCAGCAGTCATTGTCTGGGCCTCCTTGGACCTTGCTTAGGTGGAAAGGGTGCATGGGTGCTGATCATATGTAATATGGTCAGCCTCTAGGGCATTATCCTGCTTGCTAATACAATGGCAATTTCCATTGCCCTGTCATTCTTGAGCGGCCTTTAAACCTTTAAAAGAGTATAATTCAGATATTAAAAGTTGTAGTAGGAAGGCATTGAAAGGGTTACATACATCGTGTGAAAGCATTTTGGCATGGAAAGGCCTTAGTACCAATAATATACAAGTTTATGCAGAGTAATAGTGAACATTGCTGGGGTGTTTGATAAGGTGGTGATAATTCTACTGTAGATTGTATAATGCCATTAATATTGTTCTTTGACTTGTTTGTTATGGAGCCAGGAGTGGTAGAGGAAGTGGTCAGATATATAAAGAATATTTTCGTGATATTTTTATTTATCCATTTACAAAAACGACAAAGTTAATGCATTATTAGCGTGGTAGACTAAGCTACTATTTATCTGCCATTTTTGCAACCTCTCTCTCTCTCTCTCTCTCTCTCTCTCTCTCTCTCTCTCTCTCTCTCTCTGTTAGGTTTATCATGTATTGTGACAGGAGGGCATCTAAAAGCACGTTTGGGGTTGTTTTCGGTGGACTTGCTACTTAAGTAACAACAAAAAGCCCAACTCGCGTGATGAATAATGGAAAGACTTGAGGAGGTATGGTTTTTAGATCTCTCTCTCTCTCTCTCTCTCTCTCTCTCTCTCTCTCTCTCTCTCTCTCTCTCTCTCTCTCTCTCTCTCTCTCCTCAATGTGTTTTATAGATTGTATGGTAATATCCCTTTAGTCAGGTTCAACTCCGAAAAACATTATTTTCATTAGCCTCCAAAATCGTCACATGTTAGTTCGTTCATAAGTACGTTGCGGTGACCCAGTAAGAATAGTCCGAGTCCCTTGGTTAGATTTTGAAGTTGTAAGTTGTGGCACCTCAGTCTGGGTGAAGATGTTGGCACTGTGCCTCGATTTGAAAGCGAATAATGCTGCAATAGCTGTTGGCTCTTTTCTTGCCGATGCCAAGTTTTCTTTATGGTTTGTCTGTTGTGTGTGTGGTTTTTTATTTATTTTTTGTTAGTTGACCCTGTATGAAATAATGTGCTCTTTTATTGTTTGCCTTTCTGTTATCTGTTTTTATTGATGATGAAATTTTCATTTATCGTATCTTGTCTTTTTTATCTGTTAAGCAACGGTTGACGAGATTTCTCGTATTTGGTGAAATCCTTTAAACAACGGTTTTAAGTGATTGAACCCAAGTCACCCCATTTGACCTGTTAAGATGATTCAAGACGAGATCAGAAAACATTGATTTTTTTTTCTTACATTTTATTAGACCATAAGATGTTTTGTAATTTAGTGAGCTATGCTTATTAGAGGCGTTTCGGATAAAATCGTGATTTGCAAGTGATAATGGTTATAATAGTCACCTTAAAAAGTCTTGTTCGTATCCATGGTTTTTTGTTTTTAATATTGCACTGTAAAGACTGAATTTAGAGTTTTGCAGTTTTGCGGTTTTATAAATTAAGAAATAATTTTGATGTTTAGTTTTATTTGTTTATAAAGAATATTTCCGTTTTTATCGGGAATGTAGCAATCACTGTTGTATATATTAACCATCCATAAATGAGTTTTTCCACAGTCAATAATATAGTCAGTCTTGAAAGGAATTTTCTGCTTGTTCCATTGGTTAACGATCTTTATTGCATCGACACGAATAATTATGGTCGTAAAATACAATTTGTTGATACAACACGAAATGTTGAAAATAGGCGTGGATGCTCCTTAGACTTTTACTAAGTGGACAATAGAAAACTAGGCTCGTTTTCTGTGGATTGATAAATCTTGGGTAGACTGCTTATTATTGTTAACGCTTTCTTTCTGAGCGGAACACATATTTTTCACAGTACATTTGGACCACAGCGTGCCATGGTGTTAGGGACATTTTAGGTTTCTTTTCTACAGACAAACGACGAAAATATCATAGTAGTAATTGTTCAGTGTTTGCATAGTTAACTAATTTGTACGAGGTCAATGTTCCATCCCGATGGCCGGGGTTGAAGATATTCTTCACTATAAATGCATAGTGCTAGATGTTTTTATTTTACTTGAGGTGTAATGGGTACTCTGTATAAATGCATTTAGTACCACACATGTGGTATTTACAACACATACATTGTATATATATTATATATATATATATATATATATTCTGTGAGAGAGAGAGAGAGATGAGAGAGAGAGAGAGAGACGAGGAGAGAGAGAGAGAGAGAGAGAGATTTTAAAAGACGTGTTCTCTTTAAATATGAATATGTATAGATTATATGTACCCTCCCTCTCTCTCTCTCTCTCTCTCTCTCTCTCTCTCTCTCTCTCTCTCCTCTGTCTCTCTCTCTCTCTCTCTCTCTCTCTCTCTCTCTCTCTCTCTCTCTCTCTCCTCTCTCTCTCTCTCTCTCTCTCAACAGAGATGGTAGGTTATCTATTACCAATAGTGATGTGACTCGATCGTGTAAGAGCTCTTGTCTTATTCTTTAAGAATTAAGACAGATATTATAAGTTTAAACTTACTTATTTGAATTGTTTTTCTCATTTCGTGGTCTGCAATTAACAGAGGGTGGTAATCAGTTGCTTGTGTTGTGTTTTAGTGTTTTTGTAATTAAATCATCTTAATTTTTGACATGCTATTTGAACTTGTATTTTTGCTTAATATTTTTTTTCTACTTTGAAGAATAATATGCAAGGAAATGACCAAAATTTATATATTTATTACCATTTGCGATTTCCATTGTCTTGGCCACACGGGATCAAGATAAAGACGACTGGCGAAATCTAACCGAGGCCCTTTGCGTCAATAAGCGTAGGAGGAGATGATGATGATGGTGATCCCACGATTATATAGCTTTTCTTATTATGTCTAGTGTACACATGTTTATGTTATATTACCGTTCATTTGAGTGTAATTTTATTTGCTCTGGCGTAACAAGATCAATTTGATGAATAAATCCCAAACTTTAGAAAGATCATTTTGATAAATAAATCCAAAACTTTAGAAAGATCATTTTGATGAATAGATACCAAATGCTAGAAGGGGCGCATTCTATTTAGAATTTCCCACTTTCCTCCATAGTTTTATTTCCAGCATTTATTTACAGTATTCTAAAAGATAATTTTTTTGAAAATTTGACATTAAAACGATACTATTTTCATACAATAACCAATTGCAAAAATGAGTATAAACGTTTGTTTTTTTATCTGCATAATAAAACGTTTACTTTTAGATTTACGGAGGAGTTAAATGGCCAAAAATAAGCGGAATTATTTTCACATTTATAAAAATGGAAAGCAATAGAAAATGAAGAGAGCGAAGAGTAATATTAGCGATAATTAAGAGTCGGGAACAGTGATATTTGCAATTCCTAAACATTTCTCTATGTATGTATATACTGTTCATCTTGGGTTGTGACATAGCCTCTGCCATGGCCTTCCACTGTCTTGGGTTAGAGATCTCTTGCTTGAGGGTACACTCTGGCACACTGTTTTATCTTGTATCTCTTCCTCTTGTTATTTTCAAGTTTTTATAGTTTATATATGAAATGTTTATTTTAATGTTAATAGTGTTCTTAAACTTGTCCGGTAGTTTTCCTTCTTTCCTTTCCTCATTGGGCTATTTTCCTTATTGGAGCCTTTGGGCTTATAACATCCTGCTTTTCCAACTAAGGTTATAGCTTAGCAAATAATGATGATAATAATAATAATAATAATAAATAATAATAATAATCTACTTGTCTTTCTTATTGATATTTATGTGAGCTATAATTTATTAGATAAATAGTGAACAATTGAAGGAAGGATTTCTATCAATAATTGTGATGTTGAAGTTCTGAAAAACAAGACTTTATTTTCGAAATTTCACAAAAGGACTTTCGAAGGTCCTGTCTCTTAAGGACTTCAAGTGGCATCCTGTCTTAAAGCGTCTCCTAAAATCCTTAAAGGTCGTTGGTTGTTTTATATATATCTTCTGCGCCATTCTTGTCTCGTCCATAAAAGGCTAATGGCTCCCGTATAAGGACCCTCTGTGGCCGTTGTTTTGGTTCCTTTTTCTATGGGTACAAGTCTTCTTCAGCTAGGGAAAGGATGTAAGACTATGGATTTTCTTTATATATATATATATATATATATATATATATATATATATATATATA
>NC_090757.1:2938183-2940683 GCF_036898095.1 Palaemon carinicauda
AAAAAATTGCTGTTTTACTCATGACATTATTCTCTCTCTCTCTCTCTCTCTCTCTCTCTCTCTCTCTCTCTCTCTCTCTCTCTCTCTCCTCTCTCTCTCCTCTCTCCTCTCTCTCTCTCTCTCTCATATTTATTTTTCGATTTTTATGGAACTTGATTGTTATGTAAAAAGAATTGATGTTTTACTCATGACATTATTCTGTAGATCTCTCTCTCTCTCTCTCTCTCTCTCTCTCTCTCTCTCTCTCTCTCTCTCTCTCTCTCTCTCTCTCAGCAACCTCTGTAGTGCCACAAGGTTCTAGCCAGAGTTAGCTTCTCACCATTTTGCTCCACGCAATAATAGACTTCTTGTTGTTACATATTTATCTTATCCTTCTAAGAGTTTGGGAAAAAACGTTATGGGCTGATCTTCGTTATTGACTAGCCAGCAGCCCGTCTGTCTTTCCCTGTACCAAAAGAATTTCCCCATCACCAAACACGTTCATTTTTCCAGAGCATAGTGTCACGTCATAGGACTCGTGGGAGTGACCTTTCGAGAGAAGCTGCTGATACCCGTTGATCTTGACATTGCACATTGAATCTCTCGTCGACCCAAGTCAGTAGGAATTATTCACGTATGGTTATGTATTCAATTTGTGTTTTTCCTTATCTCTCTCTCTCTCTCTCTCTCTCCTCTCTCTCTCCTCTCTCTCTCTCTCTCTCTCTCTCTCTCTCTCTCTGCATTAGTCATTATTATTATTATTATTATTATTATTATTATTATTATTATTATTATTATTTTCATTATTATTATTACAAGCTAAACTACAGCCCAAGTTGGAAAAGCAGGATGCTATAAGCCCAAAGGGCTCCAACAGGGAAAAATAGCTCTGCGAGGAAAGGAAATAGGGAGATAAATAAACTTAAGAATATTGAACAATCAACATAAGATATTTTAAGAACAGTAACAACATTGATTAGATCTTTCATATATAAACTAAGTATATAAAAACTTGGAAATATTGCTGTACACAGCATGTCAATAAATAAAACTTGGAGTTGTGACTTATTGATATGATAATTAAGAAAGTTTTTACGTATTTTGTATATAATACAATTTTATGTTTTTTTTTTTTTTTTTTCAAATTCTGTACAGTATATCGCAGTCTCGCGTGTTTTGCTTTTGATAATTTTACTTCGAAATTATTTATATAAACCTGTTAATGTTTATGGCCGGAATATGATTTGTTTTACTTGTAACGTTTAAAGGTATTTTTTTCATTGTAACGGAATCTTGTTCATTTTTTTTTTTCACTCCTTTTTTGGCTTCATTTTCTTCCGATCTCATCTTAATATTTACCTTTGTAAATAGATTTATATTAAGTCCTTTATAACTTTAAGGGTTTTAGACTATTGTCCCACATACACACAAATATGTTTATACACATATATACAGTATATATGTAATACCTTTTATATATATATATATATATATATATATATATATATATATATATATATATATATATATATATATATATAGTGCTAATATTTTGGAAGTTTACTGCACATGGTCCCTATCCATGGTTCTGAAGTATCAATGCCCGAAGGTTTTTTTTTTTCTTTCGTCTTAGGGGAAGCATTTACGTATTAAGAAAAAATATATGTGTATGTATTATTATATATGTCTGTATGTACATTGTATGTGTTATATATTTATATATGTATTGTAGATATTTTTAGTTCCGATTGCATGTACAATTATATACTGTATTATGTTTTAAGAACTTTCAGATACGTTGTACTGACACAGTTATGGAGTTGAATATTACTTAAACTGGTGACTACTTAGCCGAGTGGTTCCTATGAAATTTAAGTCCTTTGATCATCCATTAGACAGCCAGGGGTGAATAGAATTAGTCCATAAATAGCTTATATTAATCGGAAGGGCAAACACCTTTGGGAACTTGAGGGAAAAGTTTATGGTGAAAAATAATGCGTGGAACTTTAGGGAGAAAAGGTTTAATGTGGAAAATAATGTTTGGGACTTAGGGGGAAAAAGTTTATGTTTGAAATAATGTGTGGAACTTGAAGGAGAAAAGGTTTAATTTGGAAAATAATTTGCGGACCTTGAGGGAGACAAGGTTTAATGTTGAAAGTTATGTGTGAAACTTAAGGGAAAAGAGGTTTAATATGAAAAATAATGTCTGGAACTTAAGGGGAAAAATGACATGTTGAAAAATTATGTATGGAAGTTACGGGAGAGTTTTATGGTGGAAAATAATGCGTGGAACTTAAAGAAGAGAAGGTTGAAAAAAGTTCTGGTCATACAAATAAACTTGTAATTAGGATGAAAGTGGAATGCGGATAAAACACACAAACATACACAACACACACACACACACACACACACTGTATGTCTTCTCTAAACTCAGTGAGTTACACATAGGAGTTGTAGGTTTGATACTGATATGAATAGAAGTTTGTTTGATATTATATACATATATGTCTTACTTCTAACA
>NC_090757.1:2943183-2945683 GCF_036898095.1 Palaemon carinicauda
ATACAATCAAAATTATTTTGCTAACATGTATGAACATTATGGAAATTTCTAGTAATTTTTATGATAATAAAATGAATAACCAATACAATAGATATAATGATTAGATTATTAACTATCTTTTTGTTTAAATGTTAAACAAATATCTAGTCGTTCTCTATTAAAATAAAACAGATAGATGATAAATATAATAAATAGAGACTATTTAACTATTCATTTTGTTGTTGGATATTTTTCAGTTATGCATTGCACGATCAATCATTTCTTTTCAACGGGAGAACTAAAGTATAGAAAATAAATACATAAAAATGCTTACACAAAGATTATTATTATTATTTATTATTATTAAATGCTAAGCTACAACCCTAGTTGGAAAAGCAGGATGCTATAAGTCCAGGGGCCCCAACAGGAAAATAGCCCAGTGAGGAAAGGAAATAAGGAAAAACGAAAATAGAACATTTTAGGAATATTAACAATATTAAAATAAATATTTCCTATTTAAACTATAAAAACTTTAACAGAACAAGAGGAAGAGAAACTAGATAGAAAAGTGTGCCCAAATGTACCCTCAAGCAAGAGAACTCTAACCCAAGGCAGTGTAAGACCATGGTACAGAGGCTATGGCACTACCCAAGAATAGAGAACAATGGTTTGATTTTGGAGTGTCCTTCTCCTAGAAGAGCTGCTTACCATAGCTAAAGAGTCTCTTCTACCCTTACCAAGAGGAAAGTAGCCACTGAACAATTACAGTGCAGTAGTTAACCCCTTGGTGAAGAAAAATTGTCTAGTAATTACAGTGTTGTCAGGTGTATGAGGACAGAGGAGAATCTGTAAAGGATAGGCCAGACTATTCGGTGTCTGTGTAGGCAAAGGGAAAGAACCGTAACCAGAGAGAAGGGTCCTATGTAGTACTGTCTGGCCAGTCAAAGGACCCCATAACTCTCTAGCGGTAGTATCTCAACGGGCGGCTGGTGCCCAGGCCAACCTACTACCAATTTCACCTCCATACCAAACATATAATAATAATAATAATAATAATAATAATAATAATAATGTTTATTGGACAAAAAATATTTACATACAAAAGGTTTACAAAAAAGATTCAGTCCAAGCCCATGTGGAGCAGAGCTCTTCGGGCAATAATACAACTAATGTATCATCAATTAAGAAAACAAAAATAAGTAAATATTGGTATAGATATACAAAATGTACACATCATATACATGAGTATATATATATATATATATATATATATATATATATATATATATATATATATATATATATATATATAAATAGATGAGATTCCTAGTCTAAAACAAATGGAAATGTATATAATAAGATGAGATGGGGGCGAGTGACAGGCCCGGCGCTGTTACTAGCGGAAACAATGCCATTGGATGTAAAGCATATGAAAAAAAAAAATGGCACGCGAATATCACCTGGCTATCCCGCACACCGCTCTACCAACCGAATTGAACCCCTTTAGGAAGAACCGGCCGGGTCCTCTGTTCCAAGAAATTCGATGATAAAATTTAAGCTCCATATAATACCAACGAGCTGTGTACCATTGGAGGCCCCCGGAGGATTTTTATATCGGAGACAAGAAGCTAATCCCTTTTGCTTGTTGCAGAAAGGGGGAACTTCAAAAGCAGCGGTGGCAACACAGAACAGGTGAGCCAGGGCGAAGAGAAGAATTACGACCGTGCGCACCTGGGCACAAGGGACTCTCTCCTCCCCCACCCCACCCCCTCACCTTATTCACTCAAAACCCCGACACAGCTGCAGCTGCTGCTGCTGCCCTCAACAATGCCCAACGCACTTCTTCTGATGTGCATGATCGTCTATCAATTGGTTTATGTGGGAGTCGCTGCCCCGGTTAATCCATAGAGCTCAGTCGTCTCATTTTTCGCTCGTAAACGAATGTGATAAGATTCTAGTGTTAATTTACATATCATCATTCATGGAAGCATCGTATAAATAAATATTTATATATATATATATATATATATATATATATATATATTATATATATATATATATATATATATATATATATATTTTATATATATATAGGCCTATATATATATATATATATATATATATATATATATATATATATATATATATTATATATATATAGTATATATATATATTATACACACACACACACAGTATATACACGTGTGATGATGTGTTAGAATTGAGTCCTCTGTATTTGACAGCGAACCCAACGCTCTCCTTGAAAAATCTTTCTGACATTTCTTGCCTGTCACCTATCCGAGTACTGTCCAGACCAAACATAGCTCAAATTTGTTGATTGGAAGACTGGTATTGTATTGGACATTGCATTCAATTTCAACGGAGAGGTAAAAGTTGCTTAAATCATAACATTTCATGAGAGATGCACGGGAGCGCAATATATATATATATATATATATATATATATATATATATATATATATATATATATATATATATATATATATATAATCTTTATTCA
>NC_090757.1:2953183-2958183 GCF_036898095.1 Palaemon carinicauda
GTAACTATGGATAGGGAAGTCGTTTTTGAGTGGCTGTTTGACTGTTATGATGATGATGATTATTATTGTTATTATTATTTATTATTATTATTAACGATAATAATATAATGATGAAAATAATAATAATAATAAGAATGATGATGATAATAATAATAATTTTTATCATTAATCATCATTATTAATAATAATTACTATAATTAATAATTATTAATCATTACTATTACTGTATTAGTATTATTATTAATAATTAATAATGATAACAATAACAATAAATTATTATTTTTATTATTATAATTATTGATATTATTATTATTATTAGCAGCAGCAGCAGCAGCAGCAGCAGTTGATTTTAATGCCCTATTTATATTTTATTTATTTATTTGATTCTAACAAATTAGACAGCTTCGAAATTTTAAACAACACATTGGGATCTGGATGAGGAAACGTGAGTTCTAATTCGCACTTCGTTTCACTGCAGGTCATGCATTTTGCCCCCCCCCCCCCCCCGCCCCCCTCTTCCTTAACAGAAATCTGAATTTAGATTTTTATCTATATACCTGTATGTATGGGTGTATATATATATATATATATATATATATATATATATATATATATATATATATATATATATATATATACAATATGTATATATATACACACAAAATATTTACATATATGTATATATATACACACACACACATATATATATATATATATATATATATATATATATATATGTATGTATATATATACAGTATGTATATATATTTACAGTATGTATATATATATATATATATATATATATATATATATATATATATATATATATATACACACACAAAATATTTACATATATGTATATATATATATACACACACACACATATATATATATATATATATATATATATATATATATATATATATACACAGTATGTATATATATACACAAAATATTTACATATATGTATATATATACACACACACACACACACACACACATATATATATATATATATATATATATATATATATATATATATATATATATGTATATATATACAGTATGTATACATATATATATATACACACAAAATATTTACATATATGTATATACATACACACACACATACATACATATATATATATATATATATATATATATATATATATATATATATATATATATATATATAGTGCAGCGGAACCTTAGGAGATTTCTCTGCCTGTAAATTATTATTGACGTATATAGGTCATAAATCATTGCCGAAACATCCATTGGTTACCATAGAATAAGGAAAGTTATCCAATGGTAGTTAATGATAATATTAAACACTTCAGTTTATATACCTGTTTTTTTATTGCGTATTAGCCTGGTGGTTTCATTGCTAGGACGTCAGGTCAAACCTTTATAAATCAAATCAAAGATTTATATCGGTACTTCATGTTTTCTTATATTAGAAATTAACTGTATGGTTATTTTGCGGTTTTGAAAGGAAATGAGCTGTATTAGGGACGTCCCTCGCTCCCCTAGGGAAATGAGCGATGCGCGTGTTAAGGGGCACAATAAGTGAAGCATTTCACTTATTCAGTACCCCTCTCTCTCTCTCTCTCTCTCTCTCTCTCTCTCTCTCTCTCTCTCTCTCTCTCTCTCTCTCTCTCTCTCATATATTCCGGCAGGTGATCAATTATGTTTTTTCCTCTTGGGAGTATTTTTCCTTGTTTCCTTTCCTCGCTGGGCTATTTTCTCTGTTGGATCACCTGGGCCTATAGGATCCTATTTTTCCAACTACGGTTGTAGCTTAGAAAGTAATAATAATAATAATAATAATAATAATGATGCATCATGGATGAAATTTAAATACATTCTTCACCATTTTCGTCATTTTAATGTTGCCATGGACTGCTCTTCCTCTCCGAAAGAGCATCGATTTCGTTTGATTTAGTTATTAGGTAAAGAAAGACCTTTATGTGAGATGTATACCCATTTTTACCAATAGTAGTAATACGAATGTTTTAGCGTCATTAACCGTTAATGCTTATGGTATTTTAGAAAGTTATGCCATCTAATATTCCTATTGTCTCGCACCTTAATACCGATACCGATATGTCAACTCTGAATAACTATCATTATTTAAAGGTTTAACGATCGATCATGGATAGCAGGGCCAACAGACTAAACAATGCCCCGGAAACTGACCATAGATACATATGATAAGCGTCCAAGCCACCTCTCCATCAAGCTATGAACAGGGAGGGCCAGGCAATGGCTGCTAATGATTAAACAGTGAGATCTGTAGGTTCTCCCAAACCCCCAAGCCCTTTCTAAGAAGGATGGTGAGGCTGAAGACACTACACGAAACTATCGAGCTTAAGCAGGTCTCAAACCCCTGTGTAGGAGATGCTAAGCAAGGACGTTTCCAGTAGGTTACCACTACTGAGTAGCATTCGTAAGAACGGTTAGTCAAGTAATAGGTAAAATTTATGACGGGGTCTCCTTTTTACCTATATTGTACGAATTGAAACCCACTAATGTTCTTTTTTTAGTCTTTGTATGAATTATTACCTTAATTCATATGAATCGTAATTCCTTTTAATTTGATTAGATATTTTAGTATGGACTTGGAAAGAAGGCTGTTGCTGAGGTCGAGGTACAGATGGACACAAATTTCTGGCACACCTCGCTCTGAAGAAGTGCACACAGCCATACCTCTAGTGCTAAGCGAGTTCCTGTGTTTGGGCCCGCTCACCATCTCTGCCATATCTCCCTATGCTATCTTTTTGGTTACTCGCAGCGAAGTAAGGGTATAAAAGGGTGCACTTCTTTGGAGCGTGGTGTGCCAGGGACTCCTGTGTCCAACTGTATCTTCATACGCAAGTGGAGGCTTGCTTTATTAAGCAATAGACTCCCAATGAGCTGTACATATGGGTATATCAATGATGATATGGCCTATGTTTGTCCAAGGGGCAATTTAATGCGAGTAAGGAAAGTTTTCTAAGCCGCAAATTGTTAATGATATCTAGTTTGAGCCTTTAAACTCATCTTTTACTGGAGGTTTTTGGGCAAATGCTCCTTGTTCAGATAGGTTGCCCAAATCACCGTTAAAAACAAAAATTCTTGCTTCATTTCGATGAAGACGATCCGTTCATTAAAGTCATTATTGTTAACCTAGACCCAAGGTCCTTTAATGGGTATGAAAGAATCCTTAGATATCCCTAAAAGTGAAAGAACTCCAATATGCCATCCTGAATCGAAATGAGCATTTGTAGTTCAGTACTTTGATATGTGTTTTATTTGTCATATGCAGTATCAGTTCTTAGACGGAGTTCACATGGTCGAACGGTTCGTCGAACCCGTTGTCGAACCTGCTTGTCAAACGGTTCGAAGAGGTGGAGTCAGCCACAAATGCATAAGGTTTTTGGACAATGAAGCCCCGCCCACAAAAGTCAGGCGAGAACAGACTTTCTTCGAACCGTTCCACAAACGTGTTCGACAACCAAATACCCCGTTTACACGTTCGAACATCACTTCAAACACTTGTCTGTCTGTCGAACCGTGTTCGACGAACCGTTTGGCCGTGTATACCCGCCTTTAGACATCAATAAGAGAAGAACTTATTCAAATAATAAACGTAATGATTTTCATGTACAATGATATTTCAGTTCATTTCACACAATTATGAACAGTATCTCCATTTCATCCTTAAATTTATTGAATTGTTATTTTGCATTGTGTACATCAAAGTTAGTGGAATGTTTGCTGCGTTTAATCCTTTAAAGTCATTTAGATTTTTCATTTTATCAATAACTGGATGTAACCTATTGATTGTATTATGATTTTTTTTATTTCATTAATTACTAATGTTTTGATCTTTTGATCTTAACGATAAAACTGTTGAGCTCGTATTTCACGTGAAATAGATTTTCCAAATTGCATTTAATCCATGAAAATTATTGAGCTTGTTTTATATGTATAGATTTATGAAATGTATACTATCCCCATGCAACTGTCATTATAAGAAGTATTTTGCCCTTATGTACAGAAAGTTATCAATGTGATAGTTTGCTTGGTTTAAAGGTTTAAAGGCTGCTCATGAATGGCAGAGGCAAGGGACAGTGACATTGCCCTATCAAGCAAGACAATGCCCTAGAGCACGACCATATATGATCAGTACCCAAGCCCCCTCTCCACCCAAGCCAGGACCAAGGATGCCAGACAAGATTGACCTACTGGCTCCCCCAAACCCCCCATCCTTAGCTCACAAGAATGGTGAGGTTGCAGCGACCAAAAGGAACTAACGAGTTTGAGCGGGACTCGACCCCTAGTCGGGCTGGCGGTCACCAGTCAGGAATGTTACCGCATCGGCCACTACAACCCTTCAATCAAACTGGATAATGATTTAATTTTTTCCATTGATATATCACTGCTGTGTCTTTCCTCTTTTTGTATACGCGTTGAGTAACTAGTAAACAAAATGCCATTAAGACAGGAACTACACATCGCAATGACCTTAGATGTCAGGATGCCATAAAACCTCAAATCAATCAATCATCGTTAGCGAAATATGTCATCGACAACGTAACATTAGAGTAACTGTTGAAGAACTTCCGTTATGTAAAGTTTAAGCAAATATTTCTGTTTGTAAGGTTAAACATTCTCTCTCTCTCTCTCTCTCTCTCTCTCTCTCTCTCTCTCTCTCTCTCTCTCTCTCTCTCATGAGTTCATTGTTTCTTTCATTTCATTGTACAACTTTTAGTCGCTTCCAGATGAGCCAAGATTAACATGGCATAACAAGTTTAATTACAGTAATTGACTATTGTGTATATTTCTTTGGTTAAAAAAGTAATTATTAATATCAAAATGATTAATATCATTATTGGAATTAATAAAATCATTATTATTATGACTTATAGAAAGAATAGAGTATAAAATGCTTTTGCACTAATAAGAGTTTAATATCAGAGTCAATATTAACATGACATAGACGAATTTTTGCATTT